>NW_019394206.1:114995-265040 GCF_000648675.2 Cimex lectularius
ATATATATTTAAAATTTCAAATTAACTGTTTGTACCTTCAAATTTACGTATGTGGGTGGTGAATATCCTTCACTTTTTTCCACATCCTACATGTTTTTCTTAAATTTAAACAATGCTTGTAAATCCTAGGCCCTGAAGGTGATGTCAATAAAGATCGTAACGTCGGCACGATAAAGAAAATGTTTTTCTGAAACCTACATCACACAGACCGAATCTCACGATTTCAAATTTACCTTTTTTTAATTTAATATTACCCATTTTAATTCCAAATGTACATATGAATTTGTAACAAAAAAAAAAAATAACGTACCGGATGATTTGACTTGCTTCCATTGCAAACGTAATAAAGTAATATTTTTGCAATAGAAAATAATAATTGGTGGAGTGGAATTTCTTACAAATATATATCTTTTTCCGTCAAATTAACCCTTCTTAACTTCACATTAACATATTTTTAATTTCGAATAGCTCTTTCTAATTTCAAAATATGTTTCTTTCAATTTCAAACTAACATTTTTTGCAACATTAAAAAACATACAGGATAGTTTGACGTCAACGTACATTTCAATCGTAATAAGGTAAGATTTCTGCATTTAACAAAAATAAATAAATAAATTTATTTAAATTAAATAATTTGTGGAGTGGACTTTCTTACAAATATGCAGCTCTATTTCCGTCAATTTAAAACTTTTCAACTCTAAATCAACCTTTTTCTAATTTGAAATTATCCCTTTTTAATTTTAAATTACTCCTTTCATTAAAGGATTAATAAATACTTAGGACATCGTATGAAATAAGCGAGTAGAGTAAAATTCTTGTGTATTTGAGGGTGTATTTTTTATATACAATAATTCCGTTTCTAGAAGACCTACGAAAATTATTCACAATTAAAATTAAAAATTACGTTAAAATATATATACAAACAAATGAATGTTCTTTTAATCGATGATTTTTTTAAACCACTATTTTATGTTTGAGATTTTTTTAAAATATAAAATAAATAGGATAATAAGAACTACAATTTTTCACATTATATTAAAACTATTCTAAAATTATAGAAGTATCCTTTGTTTGTATATTATATTTTATTATAACTTTTAATTTAATTGTAATTAATTTGCACGTGGTTTTTTAAAACTATTGATTTGATAATTTAAAAAATCTCAAATTAAAAGGAGAATCATTTGTTTTCAAATTTAATTTTGTATAATATTTTACTTTAGTTGTAATTACGAGTAATTTGAAGGTGTTAGTTTAAGGTGTTTCCAGAGCCTAATTTGTGTTATGTGAAAAAATTCTGTAATATACAGGTTTTTTAATGCTTGAAATAAGAGGGTTCATTTGAAATTAAAAAGAGTCAATTTGAAGGTAAAATGGTTAATTTGATGGTAAAAAAGGATTAACTTCAAATTAAAAATTGTTAATTTCATGAAATCTCTACAGATTTAAGCCTGTAGCCTAGCCTACTAGTAAGTTGAAGATTAATTTTTCGGTAAAAAGGATTAAGTTGAAATAAAAAGATTTAATTTGATAATAAAAAAGTTTAACTTCAAATTAAAAAGTGTTAATTTCATGGAATCTACAGACGTATATTTAAGCCTGTAGCCTAGCCTACTAGTAAGTTGAAGATTAATTTTTCGGTAAAAAGGATTAAGTTGAAATAAAACGATTTAATTTGATAATAAAAAAGTTTAACTTCAAATTAAAAAGTGTTAATTTCATGGAATCTACAGACGCATATTTAAGCCTGTAGCTTAGCCTACTAGTAAGTTGAAGATTAATTTTTCGGTAAAAAGGATTAAGTTGAAATAAAAAGGTTTAATTTGATAATAAAAAAGTTTAACTTCAAATTAAAAAGTGTTTCATGGAATCTACAGACGTATTTTTAAGCCTATAACCTAAGCTTAGTAGTAAGTTGACACCATTATATTACATTAATTTTTTTTTCAATATACCTTTTTATACGTACGCCTCTATAAAAGTAATATTATCTGGTGTTATCAATGAGTTTCATTTTAATTGAGTTGAATTTTACCTCTTTCCAATGTTGTTTTTTGATCTGAAAAAGCCCATGTCAATAAAATCTCATATTAGATTAACTGCCAATTACAAACTAACTTTCCCCCGTCAAATCCTGTTACAGTAGGCGTGAAGACTGTAAAACACTGATCAACAGCAACAGCTAAGATAGACGGGCACGGGATCGATTTTAATCAAACTACTGTCAACTCAGAAAGCTTCGAGCACAATTTCACCATTTAATAAGCCATTTGTTTCCCATAGAGAGATCAAGAGTTCCATGTAATAAAGTCGGATGATCCAAAAAAGCTGGATTTAAACAGTACACCCAACACCTGAACGGCGTAAAGCTTTTAGCCCCGCCATCAGTCACACTGTAAAACGTGAAACATCTCTCGATCTAATAATGGGAAACTCGGTGGCCCATTATCAGCCATTACCGTGTAAGATGATAGATGTTTGCCGTAGTAAAGGAACATTTCTGTAATATTCCATGTACCAAATTTAATATACCTGATGTCCGATCCATGAGTTTGTCATCATTCTTCAAACATTACAATCATCGAAAATTTGTGATTATATTATTTAACAAATCGAACTATTGAATGTGAAAAAGTCTTTTTTTTCCATTTCCATTTTCTAAAAGCTTCAGAAAGTTAAAACGTCATGCGGTAGCCGAGTGATTGACGTTTAAACTTTCATCTCGTAGACCCCGCAGCTTTCGTTCGATTCCAATCGTCGCCCCTTGTTTTATTCAAGTTCTCCTTCCCCCCAAAAAATATATGATATATATACAACAAACATTAATATGCTCTGGCTAGTATGTCGATGATAATGCCATTTTTTAAAATATCATTAACGCTTTGAATATCAGTTCTTTTTTTCAAATTTCAATAGCATCAAAATTGCTGATTACTGATTAATTGGAGATCGTGAGATGCCGGTATGGTGTAACGCAGGTTTACAAAAAAATTTTCTTTATCGTGCCAACGTTTCGATCTTTATTGGGCCCCGAAGATGAGCTCAATAAAGATCGAAATGTTGGCACGATAAAGAAATTTTTTTCTAAACCTACGTCACACCTAACCCCATCTCACGATCTCCAAATAATCATTAATTAACGGTCACTAAGCTAGCTTTCTTTTCTTTTGTTTCCGAACTATCGAAGATAGGGAAGCCTTGTGTTCGTGCGGGAAGTAAAAAAAATTGTCCTCCAAAATCAAAATTTCCACTCGAATTTTGCGTTTCAGACCTTTCTGAACAAATATGGTCCCGCGTCTGTTTGTCTATCTGCCTGTGGTCAATACCTTGTAACCGGCAAAACTCTTAATCCACGGGAACAATTTTTACGAAATTTTCAGATATTGTACTGTCTTGATGGTCCCTTATGAATTTTATACCAATCGGATTAACCATTGCGCTTGCGCATACACAAAATGTGTGGAAGCCCTTCCCACCCACTAGAAGATGGTTTTTTATGGCCAACAATGGAATCATGCCATCCTCCAATGCCGATGAAGTTACTCGATATTCCGCCAGCGGCACTCTCACTTACTCGTTACACAAACAAACAACTATATACACAAACAAATATTTGTACATAAGGCAAAGCTGCACAGGCTACTCGCTCCGTGTAACGGGCCAAGGCGTGGCACTCCTCGCCCAAGTGAACACACTGAACAGCCTTCTTCTACAAGCGGGACACCTACGCTGGTTTTGCCCCAAAAGCAGGCGTCCGTGGTGGTCTCATGGATATACGCCTGGCGAGCATCTTCCTTGCGTGTTTAAGATCATCGGTGGGCCATCGCTCAGTCGTGCTCTTGACGGAAATAGCTCTTAAGGGCTTCTCGGACGATCTAGCTTATTGACTCTGTCAACGTTTCTATTGCGTTCTTTACTGGTCGTTCAGCGTCACCACGCTGGATCGCGGTGGTTCTGGCTGTAGGGTATGACATTCCAGCTTTTGTCGCCTCCTTTTGTATTCACACATGTTCACAAATTATTAAAATTATATATAGTTAAAATTATTCTGTTACTTAGACCCACCCATTGAAATAAGGATTTTGAGATCCCATTTTTACTTAGAGCATAAGCGAATAGGTCAGGGATTTGGTCGTGGCATTGTTAAATCCCCCTTCCACGTCCATGAACAACGCCAAGGTTATTTCCTTGTCATTTAATGTCTTAGATAATAGCCTCTTTAAGTCATCCAGGGCTTAGGCCATGGACTTCCCTATCTGATATGCATATTGCCTACCACTGAGTGGGTTAGTTATCAGTTCTGTGCCCCTAATGTGGTTATCAATCAGTTTCTCTAGTGTTTTCTGCATAAACGATGAGAGGACTATACGAACTGTTTGATCTGTGGCCCTACCCACTTTTGGCAAATAAACCATCTTCACCATCCTGCATGCAGTGGGTATGTATCTCCAGGTTAGGGAGGTCCTAAAGATTCTAACCAGAGATGGCATTAATACTTCCTGCCATTTCTGGAGTAGTACAGGGTACATCCCATCCAACGCGGGGATTTATAGGGGAGAAACCGCTCACCTGATTTTCTCTGGTCTGGCTACGATATCTGCTCCCTTCCAGTACTCTTTGGAGGGCCTGTGTATAGTCATAGGGACTCTCTGAACTAGTGGGCTATTCCTCTCTGAGTATTATTATGGACCTGGAAAGTATTTTCGGAGGAGAAACCTCGGTCTTATCCGTCCAGCCATCGAGGTTAGGCTCAGCAACACCTGGGCCATTTTCAGCACCCTTTCGCCATCATTTCCTAAATCCAAAACCATTCACACTTTCATTCACTCTTAAATACATTCTTTCCTATTTACATACCATAAGAGTACTAGATTTTCCTTAATCACCATTTACACATATTATAAATTACATAATTAAGGGTCGATTGAGTTCTCAATATTCCGCTATATACTCTCTTACACTAAACATTCACGCTAATAAATACATTCACTACGCTAGGGACACAAAACTATCAGTATCATAAATAATAAAACAACCCTGTTTCATACAAAAATCGGAAAAAGGGGATCTAGATACTCGTTACCGTGGTGTATTGTACCACCACCAATCCTATCACCGTAAACATTCCCGCTAATAAATACATTCCCTCTCAACACACTCTAAGGACACAAGAATATCATTAATATATACAATAAAACAACTTTACTACAAAAATCGGAACAGGAGACCCAGATAATCGTTGTCGAGCTCAAACACAATTATCACACCCACGTGCTTTCTATAAAGCGCCAAGGAATTGCACCCTTCAACTAGGTGGGACACTTTATATAATCAACCTAATTTAGGGTCGACGGGATACTCAATATTTCACCATATGGCCATCAAAACTACATACTCACGTTAATAAATAAAATTATATATACAATAAAATTTTTTAAGTTACCAACACTGAAGTCATATCTGAGTATCCAACGTAATCTGAGGGCCGATGGGATATTCGCTCATTCACAAATACCAATAACACATACAAACACACTGTAGAACCAAACATTTTAATATATTTACAATATGTAAGATGGGGAAACACCCATGTTTCCCTCAAAAGACGGAGCAGGGGACCCAACAACCCACTCTCGGGCCAAAGGGTTGTCTTTATGTTAGGTGCCATGCCTATTCGCTCCCTGTACCATCACTCTTTGCACCTTTTATATAACTGGGCCAATGGGGTTCTCACTATTCATTTTTGCCAATAAATACATCCATTCACAAAGCACGCCAAAGACTCAAAACTATCGTTAATACATACAATGAAACAACCCTGTTTCCTACAAAATCGGAACAGGGAACAGAGATACACGTTGCCGTGGTGTACGATCCTACCACCCTACACATTCACGCTAATAAATATAAATTCACTTTAAACACATACTAAGGTCACAAGAATGTCATTAATATATACAACAAAACAACCTCTTTACTTCAAAAATCGGAACACGAGACCCATATACTCGTTGCCGAGCTCAAACACAATTCACACACCTACGCGCTCTCTATAAGGAGCCAAGGAATTGCACCCTCCAATTAGGTGGGACATATCGAATAATCTTTTTCTGTCGGACACACTCTTGTGTCAACCTCGCATGTCCTGTTCTTAATCGTGAGCACCCCTATGGACAGTGCTCTTAATAAACGAATTAACTTCGACGTGTTTGCTAATTTGTTTTTCTATTTGAACTTTACCGAATCAAAGTGCCTATATTTTGTTTTAGCGGCAAAGTTCCCAGTCTCCCTTCCGGATCGAGTCGATTGAAAAAAAATATCAAAGTTGTCCTTGACAACATTTGCGGAGAGTGGGATGAATTTCCAGGCAATTTACCGGCCTGAGCGTGTATTCACAAGGCGAGTGATATTCTCTCTAATAAGTTTACATTCGATGAAAAGCAGACAGGCGGCGTATATCAACAATTAGTACGTTATATATTAATGAAAGTCGGCCAACTCAAAGGTTTTTTTTTCTCCACCTCCACTCCATGTGGAGTAAGAATTAAATTTAATTAAGACGGCCGGCAATCAGAAAATTAAAACTTTTTCACGTTGTAGTTTATCTTCTTTATTTTATTAATAAATTTATCAACTCAGCCGTTAATTAAATTAAGAATTAATTTCCGATGCGGATGTCCAAAACAGACAGATTTCACCCTTTCACTTCTAATTTAAACCAGAGAACACGAGCAAATCCTGATTTTATAAATATCTAATACTTCAACATGAAAATTACCTATCTTCATCCAATACGGCTTATTTATTAGTGCCAGTTCCATTTTGTAATTACTCATTTTTGAACTCAAAATTTGAGATAAAAAAGTCAATATTGAAATAGGATTCGAACCCACAGCCTTCCGAGTCACATAGCTCATGAGGTTAGAGCGTCGGGGTACTGTTCAGAAGACCGTGACATTGTCTTTTTTATCTCAAATCTCGTCATCAAAAATAAGAAATTACCTACCTTACCTGTAATATCAGATAGCCAAACAGTCATCAAATCATTAGAATGTAAAAAGTTAAGTGTCAGTGAATGCATCCAAAATCTCCTAGTGAAACATGACAACCTGATTTATGAGGTAACTGGACAGAACGGAATTTTCGGTAAAGAAAAGACAGACCGAGGAGGACCTGCAACACCATATATAGGCCCTGAACCTATTCTTGGAAAAACAAAATCAAACGTAGAATCCATCATCACAGAATGGATCCAAAAAAGAGACAAGCATAAGTGGATAAATTCTATAGATGCTAGCTTTTTAACAGAAAGCTTATGTTAAAACAACCATCACCAAGACTGGCAACCTAACTTCTACAGTTATATGGGGCTAAACTTAAACAACTGATAGGTCTACCGGTCACTGGCTCTTGGGAAAACATGTATATAACATGGGTATATTCTATTATGGCCCCATTTGTAGGTTATATAATGAGAAGGAAGAAACAGTCAACCATATCATCTCAAAATGCGAAGCAACCTCTCTATTGAGAAGAAAATGCACTTGCCCACCAGTGTACATCAACAGCAATGAGCTAACGTCTTTCGGTCAGGTATTTAGAACTGTGCCTAGACAGCAAGCAGACTAACAAGGAATCCCTATCCAAGAAGAGAGAATATTATGTGAATCCAATACTTCCAATCAAAAGTCCTGAGACAAATTGTCACAACTCCTTACTACGTATTAACCTAACTATCCACAACACACTGTGTTCCCGAGTACTCATCGTCAACAAGACAAGAGGATCTTTAGCGTCCGCACCTGGCCTTTGTCCTTATCGGACGTTTTGATTCTCAAGATGAGAGCTGACGCACTTCTGCATACGACGGAATGGTGTTACCGCCGCAGCATTGGTGTAGAAGTGTCCCAGCCCCTAAGGGCTAGTACAACCACGCTCTCCGCTTGTCCACTCCGAATGGTCGGGCCCGCATTGTGCATCGGGTCGTATGCCGCACGCGAGGGGCTAACAGGCCGGAACACATCGCCCTGTTCCCCCCCCGCGTACTCCGTAGATAGAGGAGGCCACTCTATCTCTCTGAGTATAGAGGCTCCCCCAGCGTAGAAAATTCCGGGAACGCCCCGGCAGCGGTTTAGTTTAAAGTGGAATTGCTAACCACACCCTAGATGAATACCGCCTACGGTAAAGTCTCTAATCGAGCTCAGCCTACACCTGTCACGCGCATTCGAGGGACGCCATACGCTCAGCCTAGGTGGTCCGATTCTTCGCTTCCCCAAGGGTACCACGCCGGTCATACTCGCAACAATGCAAAGCATACTCGAGTCAGAGACACCGCTTCACTACCCGCTTCCATCCGCTTACTTACGCATTCGAGGGACTATAGCATGATCATCGCGTCCTCAACGCTTACATGCTGCCGTCCGGTCGCAACGTCTCCCGTGAGGTTTTACGCTGGCCATACGCAAGCTTCACGAAGGTCACAAATAGAAGACAGCCTCTGTCTAACTTCCAGTGCGTCACCACGCACCACCATGAATCCATTCCCAGTGTAACTAGAGCTGAATTATCCACAACACACTATCCAAGTTCCTTATCAAGCTTTCGATCTATCCCAACCAACTTTGGCAACAAAGCTTTGTCTAAACCTTCTCTTACGGAGAAGTCCTTTTGTCCTTTTGTCTAAACCTTTCAGTGCGGAGGTACCACGTCTCTTTTAATAAAGATGGGCTCGAGACCTCGCCCCCTGAGCGTCAGTGTTGGTTAATTTTACCGTGTAGCCATGGTTTCAGCATTGTGATCGGGAGAAAAAATCGTATGCCTGGATATGACCCTGGCCTGTCATAAGCTTATAAACTTACATAAATATAATGTTAAACGATTCCTACCCACAACATAATACCTTATCCTTGAATGATGCTTCAGAATGAGATGCCGTCACAAGTACTCAGATATTATCGAAATCCGAGCCGTCGTCCCACTAGGGCACATGCTTAACTAGCTGACTTTTCTATACATCCCATCAAAATCTTTACCAACTATGCTTGTCTTCTAACTCTCTTATCCTATCCAAGCAACCTCCAACAACCAAGAATTTGTACCAAAAGCTGATGTGAAGGAGTGGAGGACAAGACTGAACAAATCAAAATGTACACAGTGTACAAAATTTATTAAAAAATAGTCTTCCCCGCCGCTATAAATGAACAACAAGCGGCTACGTACTCAAGGCAGATTCTTTAGACTATAAAAAGTCAGCAGAATGACGTGGCAATACTAAACAGAGAACACCATAACAGAAAACCTAGATAACCAGGAATACCTTTAGGACCAAAATCTATTTTGACCGTCTAAACTCAACTAACCTTACTACGGTTGGACATACTGGACTCTCGGGTTCCACCAAGTCCAATATCAATCGAATCAAAAGTTCTCATACAAATTGACAGTTTTGTCTGTCCTTACCACTTCACTTACCCCACTATTCGCAATGACCTCAATCATCTTTTCAGAGATGATCTGATCCCGCTATGAAAAGGTCTACATCATGCATTCCATCCACCCTAACTAAACTGCCAAAGTTTTATTTACCCTTTCCCATCCTAAGATCTCGCTACGACGCCTTAAATGACGATGGCCTCAAGACCTCCTCGTTGTATATATGAATTATATATCTATATATGAAAAGAGAAAATAAAAATGCCAAATTTTTACAACTAATGTGATATTATACAAAGTGATATTATAAAAATTGAAGTCAAACTGCAGAAAGTTCTCTTGATAACAGGCATTTTTTCCTCGACAGGCTTACGTTAACATATATCTCGCTGTTTATTACGAACAGTTGTAATTCTTAAATTATTTCCTTTGTCAGACTAAAGACAAATGTATGACATTTCCAAAGAAATAAGCGTCATTAACATTAGAAATGTTTGCAAAAGAGAAGCATGTTCAAAGCGAATCCCTCGGATCTCAAAAGTGATTTATTTGCGAATGTTGAGTAAATTAAAAGGATCATGATCTATAGCGATACAGTTCTCCCTTATTTCGATTCTCAAGAGATTTCTGATATAAATTATGAAGAAAGGGTTCTTTTAATGATATCCTAATTACTCGCTTTCACGACAATTACACAACAGTACTTGACAGTCGGACACGGAAATTGAGCGGTTAAATTTTCAAGGATACTTTAAAATATACCCAGCTGGCATAAAATTAATAGTCTGGCGTGGATTTATAACCTGCGATTTTGATCCGAGTGTGTACCTAAGAAGATTAAAGGGGTGGATGTACGTGTGTGCTGGATGGATGGCGGGTGGGTAATTACAAAGGGGTTTTAAATTCTCCTGTCAGAATTCGCCCTTCTTTTAATAGAGGCCCATGGCCACGCGGGAACGAAATTCGAACATATACCATGACGGGTACAGGTCGTAAATCTATCATCCTAGTATGCCTATAAATGCGTGTAAAACCCAATACGTCCAGTCACCTATGTATTCCTCAAACAGGTCGTAAAACAACATGACCCCAGTTGTGCTTACACGTGGAATGTTTTTCGTTTGTCTTATTTCCTCGAGGACCGCAATGCCATGTGACCTGTGTAACCTAAGCAGCTTCATCTAATCGTCTCATCATCAAAATGAACACTTTTAACTTGTTTAATTAAATTTGCCTTTTCCTTTCAAATGGTACCGTCCTTAGATCTGATTCAAAGGGTCGACCTATTGTTAAAGCTCACAGTCCAAAGGAAAATCGAATTTAATTGGTGAAAAACCTTTTGTTAATTAAACAAAAATATGATTTGTCCAAAGCAAACCATAAATGATATAAACCATAACATCAATTTAAAAAAACTTTTAAACAGGTCTTACTATACAGGGTGAATTGCTACTCGTGCTACAAACTTCTCCAGTAGATTCTTCACCCTAAAATGAACAAAAAAGTTCATATTGTCCATGGTCCGATTCTCAACCATTTCAGAGTAATTTCGCTTTTTATCGATTTTGAAAGATATCACGTCCTGGCGTCGGAAAATCGTGATATCTTTTAATCTAAACATTTCTCTGAAAATCTAATAGCACCGTTGAAATTCCCGTTAATTTTTCAATAAGAAGATGACGGTGGCAAAATGTTTGGGCTAATTTTTTGTGTTTTATTTCAGCCAGAACTACAAAAAGAGTGGAAAATTGTGTAAATCGGAAAGTGTATAAAGTAATCCAGAGTTTCTAATTTTAGTCTCAGAAGGCAGCAAATTTGAGGAAAACTACCTGATTTAATAACGCTTCCAACGCACTCGTCATTTTCTTATTTAGTGGTTGTGAGACCAAGATGTTGATGACAAAAAGAGAAAAAATGGTGGTTCAAGGATTGCTAATGTTTGAGAGTGACTTGCTACTCGTGCTACAAACTTCACCAGTAGATTCTTGACCCTAAAATGAACAAAAAAGTTCATATTGTCCATGGTCCGATTCTCAACCATTTCAGAGTAATTTCGCTTTTTATCGATTTTGAAAGATATCACGTCCTGGCGTCGGAAAATCGTGATATCTTTTAATCTAAACATTTCTCTGAAAATCTATAAGCACCGTTGAAATCCCCGTTAATTTTTAGAGAGAATCAAAATCATAATTCCATTGAAATTTTTTAATTTAATTTAATGCCCATTTAGTATGTAATGCTTAAGAAGTTTACAAACAGCTAGAAGGTCAAGGAAGAAAGACCCAAACGTTTTGCCACCTTCATCTTCTTATTGAAAAATTAACGAGGATTTCAACGGTGCTTATAGATTTTAAGAGAAATGTTTAGATTAAAAGATATCACGATTTTCCGACGCCAGGACGTGATATCTTTCAAAATCGATAAAAAGCGAAATTACTCTGAAATGGTTGAGAATCGGACCATGGTCAATATGAACTTTTTTGTTCATTTTAGGGTCAAGAATCTACTGGTGAAGTTTGTAGCACGAGTAGCAAGTCACTCTCAAACATTAGCAATCCTTGAACCACCATTTTTTCTCTTTTTGTCATCAACATCTTGGTCTCACAACCACTAAATAAGAAAATGACGAGTGCGTTGGAAGCGTTATTAAATCAGGTAGTTTTCCTCAAATTTGCTGCCTTCTGAGACTAAAATTAGAAACTCTGGATTACTTTATACACTTTCCGATTTACACAATTTTCCACTCTTTTTGTAGTTCTGGCTGAAATAAAACACAAAAAATTAGCCCAAACATTTTGCCACCGTCATCTTCTTATTGAAAAATTAACGGGAATTTCAACGGTGCTATTAGATTTTCAGAGAAATGTTTAGATTAAAAGATATCACGATTTTCCGACGCCAGGACGTGATATCTTTCAAAATCGATAAAAAGCGAAATTACTCTGAAATGGTTGAGAATCGGACCATGGACAATATGAACTTTTTTGTTCATTTTAGGGTGAAGAATCTACTGGAGAAGTTTGTAGCACGAGTAGCAATTCACCCTGTATAGTCTGATTTAAATTAAACTTGTTTTTGTACCAAATTCCAGCATCATCCGTTTTAATTTCAAATTTCTCTTTTTACCATAATATTAATCCTTTTTAATTTCACATTAACCCTTTTTAAATTTAAATTAGCTTTTTTAAATCCTAGTTAGTCCATTTTAGTTCCATGTTAGCCTTTTTTTATGTTCAAATTAGCCTTTTTTTATTTCAAAATAACATTTTTTGTAACATCAAAAAAGTATGAGATGATTTGAAGTACTTTTCATGCCTAATAAAGTAAAATTGGTTCATTTGGGAAAAAAATGTTCAAGTGAAATATCCTACAAATATATAGCTTTTTCCGTCAAATTAACCCTTTTTAAGGTCAAATTATGTTTGTTTTTTCTTTCAAATTAGCCCTTTTTAATTTCCAATTAATCCTTTCTTTAGAGCCTAAAAAAAACCGAAAAAAACATAGGATATGGTATGAAATAAGCGTGTACATTACACATATGAAAATTCATTTTAAATTCCAAAATAACTTTTTCGAAATTTCAAACTAACCCTTTTTCAACTCAAATAAACATTTTATTTTTTATTTATTTATTTTTTTAAAGTCTCGCTGTTTTAATAAATGACTGGTTTTTAATCTCGTTTCTCTCTGAATGGGTTACTTTCCACACGGCACGCTCAGGATGAATTAATTTCCATAGTTTTACGATTTAGGTCTTTAGTTTGCGTTTACGGCATTTCAAAAGCGGACGTTTTAATAAGAGAAAAACGTTCAACTTAATTTTATGGATGGATAGAGAAACCTGTCAACCTCTTTTATAATTCATTCTAATCCAAGCGTACATGATTAAATCCATTGCGTGTTTGTTTTATCTTCTTTTCAGACTTAAAACGATGTTGTAGGCGTACCAATTAGTTCATTGACTTTAATTTCAAAGGGAATTTTGTCTACAATGCGCCCTTTGTGATTTATGCAGTCAATATTACCATAATAAACCGCAATGGATACGCTGACGGGGCGTATAATAAGTCTGTATCGTTGTTTTGATGGTTTATTTCATGAACATTTCGGGTATTTGTAAATAAATTTAATCAAAAATGTATCAACCATTTTATTCCAACAATTGTTACATATTCCATGTGAAATGTTTGAAATATCTTCAAACGTCTATTAAAGCCGTGAAAATGCAAGTTTGACATAGTTTCGTGATAGATTTTGAACATTTAATAATGAAGCTTTGCACCTGAGTTCAATTATGTACGAAATAGTTGTTTTTGTTCTCTTTGAATTAACCTTTCTTATTTTTTAAATATTTAAAGTTTCAAATCTTTGTGGTTATTTTTTTACCGTTTGTAACCACCAAAAAATCAAACTTTTGGCAAGAATGAGATAGGGAAAAAGAAGATGTGAGAGATGGAGGGAGATAGATAGATAGATAGAGAGAGAGAGAGAGATAGAGAGAGAGGAGAGAGAGAGGAGAGAGAGAGAGAGAGGGAGAGAGAGAGGGAGAGAGAGAGGGAGAGAGAGAGAGAAAGAGAGAGAGGGAGGGAGAGAGAGAATGGGAGGGAGAGNAGAGAGGGAGGGAGAGAGAGAGAGAGAGGGAGGGAGAGAGAGAGAGTGAGAGGGAGTGAGTGAGAGAGAACCAAGCGCGAAATATTTAACATTTAATTTAACGTTTTGAAGCTTTTCATTTGTTGTAACGTTCAATTTTCTACCAAAGAGCCATTTTTGTTTACCTTGTATTATTTTCATTATATCATAAAATATTACATCATTACGGAATGTGTTTCATATTTAAAACTTGTTTCAATAGCAAAGCTAATGGGTGTTGAAGCTTCCCAACTTGCCTATTGTATTTTTTGTGAATTGAATTTAATTAATAATAATCCTATTGTTAATATTTACCGATATTAACCAATTTCCGAAACTATTGTGTAAACTTGACCTTTTAGAAAACGTTGTTCAATTTAAAGGGCTAACCCAGTTAAACCCCCTTGTTTATATTATAAATTAACAAAGATTCCAGACAAGTTGAAAATTTCTCATTAAGACGTGCGATTGTAATTTCGACAAATCTCCCGGGAGGTATTTCACTTTGCGTGGACTATAATGTGATTCCAGTTCTGACCTTCTGCCCGTGAGAGCGCATGGAGATTAAATTCAGGGTGGTATTATATTTTCATTCGGACTAATTTTTTACATATTTTACAGAGATCGGAAAGAAATATTTTTATAATATATATATTTTTTTAATAACAACCATTGAAAGCAATGAATGGATAAAGACGTGTTACAATGCGTGTTTTTTTAGTGACCGGTTGTGTATTAATTCGTATTGTCATGAGGAAGGTCAAGAATGAGGTAGTTTAGAAAAAAAACGCTTTCTTCATTCTTTTGCTGACGTTTCGACCTTTATTCGGATCGTCTTCAGGGCATGGGTCAATTACAAAACATACGTCGATTGGAAAAAATACAATTTAAGTTGTAAATATAAATTTTGAACCAAATATTTCATACTCACATAAGGTGTGGTGCTATTCTTGTGGTGTCATGTTGGTTTTGTGTGAAATTGTTGTGAAACATGAAATTGTATTCTGCTGTTTTATATGATTTTGATAGAGTGGGGGGGACACAGTAAATCTTGGAAATTTTCCTTGATCATAGGCGGTTTTATTTAACTCAAAGGAAGTAGAGAATGGGGATTTCTGGATTGAATTTGTGATTTAGGGTTATTCAATACTAGAAAGGCTAGAAGCTAATTATTAAGGACGACAACAAAGGAAAGGGAAATATAAAAATATTGAATGGTTATTTAATTCCAGTAGTTTTCGTGGTCGGCTTGACCAATTAATATCTTTCAATCTTATATTGTTACCACCAAATTAAGTCAAAATTACTTTTAAAAAATAAAATTTGAATTATAAAAATAATTGCGGTTCTAAAATTGAAACCAGACTGAAGAGGGGAGGCTGGTGGCCCCGAAATCGATATAGTCAAAAAAGCCTTTGATCGGATGTGGTGGCCGGCCGTCCTGGACGCACTGACCCGCCGAGAAGTTGAGAAGGACTTGTGCGCGCTAATAGCCAGTTATCTAAGCGGTCGACACGTAACACTGCCAGAATACGGTACTGACTGCAGCAGGGCAGTACAGATAGGGATACCCCAAGGATCTGTACTGGGCCCGTACCTGTGGTCAGTGCTATTTGGTGGAGACCTCACAGAGCTGGAGAACGCGGGACTCACTGCTCTCGCTTACGTGGACGATCTCGTTGTAGTGGTCCAGGCGGACACCAAAGCGGCCCTCGAGGCCCAGGGAGACACCGCAGTAACCATCCTGAGTAACTGGTGTAGGAGGGTTCGACTACAATTGGCCCCAGAAAAAACGGAACTGATGCTCTTAAAAGGCTCGCTTAATATGCGGTCCCACCGACCATCAGAATAAACGGCAGAACAATTAAAGCCCCTCAAACCTTGATGTATTTAGGCGGAAAAATGACTGCAGGACTGCGATTCAGCGTAAACGCCACCTATACAAAATAAAAGATGCCGGCCCGAATCGCGGCCCTTAGAGCCCTGAGTGGTGCTACGTGGGGCATCTGCTAGAAAACTAGTCAAACATATTATTCCGCATTGTGCCAGTCTGTCCTGCTCTATGCTGCCCCTGTGTAGACAAGAGTGTTACAAGAGGCCGATTGGGCGAAACTCCGCAGAGCACAACGGGCGGCATTATTAGCGGTCACACAGGCCTACCGGACGACACCGACAGATGCCTTGACAGTAATAGCCGGGCATCCTCCGCTGGACCTGAAGGCAAAGGCCGTGTGTGCTACATGGAAGCTCGCCAACGGGTACCAGCCCTGTGTCCCCGTGCAAACAAAAGAAGAGGTCGACTCCTGGCTGAAAGATGAATGGCAACGCAGATGGGATATATCGCCCAAAGGGAGGCACACTTATCTTCTACTGAGGAGCATAGAGAACCGCTTGGCCATGGCCCACCTGACGGCTGACCACTACATGTCCCAATTGCTGACGGGGCACGGGGACTTCTCGGCGAAGCTGCACGGCTTCGGACTGAAGGATAGCCCATTGTGTGAGTGTGGAATGCCGGAGACGGTCGAGCACGTAGCCCTTGTGTGCGAAATGTACACTGTCCGTGTATGAAGCCGATGTCGATGAGGCTTCCATGGACACCGTGCGTCGTGCCATGTACAGCCCGGCCGGGTACAAGGCCACGCAGAAGCTGTGGAAGGCCATTATGAAGCAGAAAGGCTGGCCGGCCTAACATAGGCTAGTGCCCCGATGTATAAGCCGAAAAGTAAGATAAGAATGCATTAATCAGACTACCACTACGATGCTCTTCCCCCAGTTCCCAACCGGACGCCTCCGCGAGGCCTATCCTGGGGACGCCAGCTCGGCGCCGCGAAATTCCGGCGGGGGAATAGAGCTTCGGCCACTAGGCAGTGAAAATTACCTGCAAAGCTCTTCAAGGGCCAAGAAAGACCCTAAAGGATAAGAAGAAAGAAAGAGTGGTGGAAGAGTTGAGGGAGGTCAGTATATTCAGTCCTCCCAAACCACTGCATATCTTTATCCATAGTGGTCAACGCACAGGCTAATGCAGGGACAGATAGCCTACTCACATCAAAAGGAGCAATTAAAGCTTTAGGAAGAGCTTCAGGATTCTGGGAATGACTGTTGATGCCATAACTCGGAATTCAGATTTCATTTAAAAAATCATTTACATATAAATTTATAAAAACAAAATGCTTGATAGAGTTAATAACCATAAATAGGAAATACACAAAAGAAGCCATCGAGTTTTTAAAATTTCACGTGTCTTTTAGGCAAGAGAGATAATGTTTAATAAGACGTCCTTTATTTAGGGAGGTTTTTCATTTATTTTTGAAAGCTGCCCTACGTGTTTAGAAAAAGAAATGAGGTGCGTAAGCCAAGTGGGTAAACCTTTCTCTCGTTTAAAAATAATGAACTTTAAAAAAATAAAGAAAATACAAAAATCTTTATTTCTCGTACTATAAACGTCGACTTTAGTAAATTTAGGAACACCAGGAATTATTTTTGAGCCCATCAAAGGTTTAGCAGGTGAAAATGATAATACAATGTAACGATTGGTTAAAAACAACAGAACACAATTTTTTATTTACAAATACAGTTATGAATAAAATGAACGCATCAACATTAATCTTAATCACCTTTTGCATACCAAAAATAGGTTTGGTTGTAAAAATAAGACAATAAGACATTTAGAAAGAAGATGTTTATTACCTAATTCTAAAAAACAATGATTGAGTTAAAAAAATTAATTAATTAAAATATTTTAAAAAACTATTTTTCTCTTTAATGCCTTCATGGGTATTTTTGACCTCTAGCACGAATCACGTCCGTTAAACGCCTTTGCATTCCTTGCAAAAGATTTCTGATTTTTAAAAAAATTTTGCCTTTCACCTTCATCAAGAACAGTCGTTTCCAACACTTCTAGGGTGTTTAGGACTTGGGATTGACCGTCGAACTCGTCGCTGATGTTGGTCCCAAATGTGTTCCATTGGGTTCAAACCTGGACTTCGAGCTGGGCACACCAAGCAGTCAATTCCAACCTCATTCATGTCGTGTTCCACAATACGTTCTCGATGGCCTGGCATAATCCTGCATTGGCAAGAATTTCTCACCGATGTGGGGGGGACAACAAATTCGGAAAGTGCGTCCAAGGAGACTTGTCAGAATAGGCTAGTTAACATTACTCTATCTAACAAGCCAGGAGCAATGTTAGATGTTAGGACAAAAATGTAGTCACATTGCTATCCGTTAGGGCATAGGTAACCAACATGGCAGCCATGAATTTAACAGATGTTTTTTGTTTACACGAATTTTTATTCTTAAATACGCATAATTGAATTAGACAAATACATTTCTGTTGTTATTTTTTGACCTGTCCTTATAGTCTCATTCATAAAAGGTAAATCTCCTAAACTATAAAGTTGTAATCTGTTAAACGTTATGATACAAGTTCAGTATGTCGGCACGAATTGAACGTGTCATTTGTTAGCACTTTTCGAGTGCATTCTGAATGAAATAGTTTTTTAGATTTTTCATTTTTATTAACTTCTGGCATCTTACAATTTAACACAAAAGAAAACCAAAACAAACAACCACAAGCCTTCAAGGATTGCTATAGCTTTAGTTTTGGTCCTACCAATCGCCACGCGTAGCATTGCGGAAAAATTAACTTTTAACATGGTAAGAAAAGAAGAGGGCGTTCACGATCTTACTGCACATCTCTCTATTCGAATTAACACGAGTTGGCATCTTACACACATCATGGATACCCTTAATAACTTCGTTTTTGAAAAGAGCATCAATACAGCATGAGGCCTGCCTTTCTCCTGAGCGAATCCATATGAAATTACTCCCACCTCATATGTAAAGAGAACTCGTCCCCAATCTTCCAATGGCCAATTCACATGTTCCTGTGTGAATTGAAGCCTGGCCATTTTTTGAGCTGTGGTAAGAAGAGGTCACGAGCCAAGTCCCTGGTCCTGAGGTTATTTTCATTGAGCCTTCTTCTTGCCGTCCTGGAGGAAATCGAAACATTTCGGACTTGTCTTATCAGATTTCTTATCTCATTAATGCCACGGTTTCATACCTAGAGCCTGACGATGGATGAATCTCTCTCTGGTCCGTAGACCTAGATCGACCCCTCAGTGTTAGCTGTATCCTTTTTCCAATAATGTTATGATTCTGACACTGTCATACTCACTCAATTACCTGATTGGAACCATTCAAAAAGTTTTAAGAATAGGAATAATATCAAATGAAATCAACGAAGGAAAAAGAATAACTGAAAGCGATCTTTAAGTGTCAGCATAGTCCTGGCCTGAAACCAAACTGCTTCGACATAATTATACTATTTTCATACGAAAAGGCAGCTATGTGGGTGAGCATAACACGCTCAAATACCTTGCTAATAGAGCGGAACGTTTCTTTATAAATCTTGCCAAATGGTGGGTCTGGATTTGCTGAATTGATGGCAGTATCGTCTCCCTGTGGAATATTGTATCGTGATAGGAATGTCTGACGTCCATGCTGGATAGAATATGGGACCAAGGTCGCTGCCTTGCTAAACATAGCTGTAAATGAGGGAAAAGGATGTTCTGATTTGTTCTAGAAAGTACTTATAGGACGGATAAGGTGAAAAGTGAGAGGAATGTACCCGTGGGTTTCCAAAGGAAGCTCAACTGCCACATTAAATTGATTCAGGCCTTAATTTTAGGCAACCATCCGAGCAGTATTCTTTCACTTCAAGAAGGACGTAATGATTTCTACCACCCTGTGGCAAGGTCAAACGAAAATGTGATGGTGCTTGAACGTGAATTATTCGTATGGAATAATTCTTAAGCTTTAAAGGATGGGTAGGATTTTTAGAAAGATTTTTTCAAAATTTGCCAAACAATGGATCAAGATTTGTTGAAACGATGGCGGTATCGTTTGCCTATGGAATGTTGTATCATATGAATATCAACGTGTATACTAAAAACGGAACGAGACCAAGTATGCTGCCTTGCGGTAGTCCAAAATCGGTGGGAGAGAAGCATGTTACGATTCCCACTTGAAAATACCTACCGGTGCAATCAATCTGATCTGACGGGCACGGATCGTCGGGAGATGTAAAATTTGTTTAAAAAAGCTTCAGCTGTCCTCTTTCACTTTTGTTTTTGTATTTACATCCCTTTATTTCTGAAATAGGGTCGAACAATTTGCACTTTGTATACCGTTTATCACTTTTCTACAATTTTATTGGTTTATCTGAAAATAACGCAGATTTTCATTTTTTCTTCCAATTACCCCTTATAATTAACGTCGGTGGCCGCAACGGTTTAGGCGTTGACACAGCGGGTACCTTACCAGAGTCACACGAGGGCCAGTGCACCAGATCCTGGCTGCATAGACGGGGGAGGATGTATGGCCATCTGTACCACGGGCTAACTTAAATGTTTCAAAATCAGCCCAAAGTTACACTGGGAATGGTTTCGTGGTGGCATGTGGTGACGCCCCTGGCTGGAACTTAGACAGAGGCTTCTACTTGTGACCTTCGTGAAGCTTGCGTATGGCCATCGTTATACACCCGGCCTCACGGGATACGGAGGACCGGACGTCAGCGTGTAGGCGTTGAGGACGCGATGATCATGCTGAATAGTCCCTCGAATGCGTGAATTAGCGGACAGAAACGGGTAGTGAATCGGTTTTCTCCTACTCGAGTATGCTTTGAATTGTTGTGCGTATGACCGGCGTGGTACCCTTGGGAAACGAAGGATCGGACCACCTAGGTTGAGCCTATGGCGTCCCTCGAGTGCGCATAGCAGGTGTAGGCTGAGCTCGAAAGGAGATTTTTTACCGTAGGCGGTGCTCATCTAGGGTGTGGTTAGCATTCCACTTTACACAAAACCGCGGCCGGGGCGGATCGGGAAGTTTCTACGCTGGGGAAGCCCCTAATACTCTGGGAGATAGAGTGGCCTTCTCTATCTAGGGAGTGCTCGGGAGAACAGGCTGATGTATTTCGGCTTGCGCGCGGCATACGACTCGATGCACAATGCGGGCCCGACCGTTCGGAGTGGACAAGCGGAGAGCGAGGTTGTTCTTGGCCCTTAGGGGCTGGGTCGTCTCTATACCAATGCTGCGGCGGTAACACCATTCCGTCGTATGCGAAGATGCGTCAGCTCTCATTTTGAGAATCAAAACGTCCGATAAGGTCGAATAGGCCAGGTGCGGACGTTAAAGATCCTCTAGTCTTGCGACGGCGAGTGCTCGGGAACAACATGTAGCATTTAGTTAACTTGGGAATAATTCAGTCTGTACTAAGATGTCAATGCGTGATTTTCGCGTAACTTCGTTTTACGATTTTAAACACTTTCGGAACGGTGTCCAAACGGTTAGAAATATAAATGAAGAATGGCGCGATGGCAGTGTGGGTGAGAGTGGTTTCAAAAATTTCGAGAGAGACACTTTAGCCTTAATGACAAAGAAGGTCGTGGAAGGATTTGTTCCCTACATGATGATGTTCTACCTTTGGTGGAATAAAACCCCACAACAACTCTTTGAGAACTTGTAAATTGACCGTTCCTGACCACCTTAAGGTAATTGAAAAGGTGAAAAAGCTCGAAAGTTGGGTTCCTCATGCGTTAAACAATCGCCAAAAAAAAATCATCGACGAAGTTTGTGCAACGCCTCTTTGCCGAAACAGAAACTAACCGTTTCTAATTAGAATTGTTACTTGTGATGGAAAGTGGATTCTCTATGATAACAGCAGACGTTCTGGACAGTGGCTCGATAAAGGAGAAGCAGCAGCTCATTTTCCAAAGCCCCATTTCTTCAAACAAAAGTTGATGGTGACTCTTTGGTAGGCTTCGTTTTGGCTGATTTACTACAGCTTCTTGATTCCTGGAGAAACAATCAATGCCGAAATATAATGGTCTCAAATTGACGCAATGTACCAGAAATTGACATTATTCAAGCCATTTTTGGTCAATCGGAAAAGGCCGATTCTGTCACACGACAACCCTCGGCCCCATGTCTCACACCTAACAACACGAAAATTGTTGGACCTTGGTTATAACCTTCTGCCTCACCCTCCCTATTCTCCAGACCTGTTGGCTACCGACTACCATTTTTTCAGACACCTGGACAACGTTTTACAACATAAGAAATGTATAGATCAAAAGTCGTTAGAAAATGCATTTACATAATTTGTTAATGATAAAGACTCAAAATTATATTCAGAGAGTATAGAGAAGTTGCCATCACTTGAGGAGAAATATATACAGTGATGGAGAGTATTTTAATTAATAAAAAAAATTTAAATCTTTTATTTATTTGTTTTTCTCCTTTTGGAATCGTAAAAAATTCCGACTTTTGATTGTTCTAGAGATGGCGAAATACAAAAACCGTCAGACCAAGTTATTATTAGTGAGTATAGGCAGAGCAAAATGATCGAAAATTAAAAAAAGATGAAAGAAGATTCGCCTTGTTAAGCCGGCGACGTAATTACGATTTAAAATCAAAACATCGAAACAGTGCTAGCTACAGCAATGAAGCTATAAACTTTTTCCACCGTGGAAAAAGGGGTTCGCCCGTAGGTTGTCAAACGGAGAGAATATTTGGAAAAGAGCAACATCTGCCTTTTCACAACACATCCACATACGATCCATTTCAATGTTAACTTTTCTCTCTCGCCGTAAATTTATTCAACATAAAAATTTCCAGGGCAAAATTTGAAAAGAGAAACAATAATTGATTATTGGCTTAACAATAATGGCGATGTTTTTTTGCAATAATAATAATACTTGATGATTTTATTTCCATTAAAAAACAAAACATTTCCGCGCATGTTCATAAAATGAAACTATATGAAATTATGAACTAAAATTATAACAATGTACAAAATCTATTAACGTATTAGTGGAAAATTGACCAAGTTATTTCTTTCAATTAATTTTTTTAAATTTTAGGTTTGAAAATTTGAACGGTTTTAGGTTGGAATGGAGAGTTGGTGTCCGAGAGGATCGAAGTCATGATAGCTCAAGTGGTTAGAGCAGCGGCGTATTTAGCCGAAGGTCGTGGGTTCGAATCCCGCTCGTACACTGACTTTTTTATCTCAACCAAGGCCTTACATAAAAATAATAATTAATTGAAAGAATGTACAAAATTTAAAACAAACGAATAACTAAAACAATAATTATCTCTTCTTTGTGCAAGAAACTAAGTAATTTTATGTGCTTTTTTCGAGGGCCAATTATACAGGATACACCAAACACAAACAACATCAACGTCTAAAAAGGCGGGATTCGTCTTCAATGCTCCATGAACACAAGAAAGCTCAGATCGCATTCGACGAAACTATGCCCAATCTCTCCTAGGACTGTCATCTTATCTGCCACCACAGGCATAATTTAATGATGTTGCTGAATTCCCTACTCGCAGCCGTTGTTGATAAGCCTGCCTCGAAGGTTTCGCGAGGTCATCCTCAATATGGTTGAAGGGGATCGTAATCATTCCAAGAAGGGCCGATATAAACGATGTGACGTGTACAGGATTTCTGTAAATTGTAGAAATTCCATCGAAGGATTTCATTTCGTATAAATGAAAGATTTTTCACATTTAGTCTGTAGTCTACTATAGGGGTATTCACGATGTTTGTAAGATGTTCAAACCGGGAACACACTTAACTGATGCAACGCCATGCGACGCTACCCGACGCAAATCCAAAATCCAATTTTCCATAAGATTGGATTACCCCCTGCACATCTACCCGATGTGCACGCTACCGTACTCTACGCTCTGCGATCCCCACTGTCCAGATTTTCGTCGGGTCGGATCGAGTACAGTCGAAGACAAAAGAACCGGACACTCATGTTTTATTCTTACTACATGTAGTATTGTCGTTATATTAATTACAACATAGTTATTTTAATATATACCAAACTAACCGAGACCAAAAATTCGTTAGTTTTTATTTAAAAAAATTAATTTTAATGGTTTGGTAGAAAATTGATCAAAACACCGGAATACCATTTTTTGATATAATGAATTTAACAAACAATTACGGTTTTGCTCGTAAAATTTAACTAACAATTTATTTCATGGTTTTGCTCATACAATTTCACCATTTTCGTCTAGTAGCGTCAGTACAAGTCACTCATATTTTTTGTAGTTCATTTCAAACTATGTATTTGTAATTTTGTCGTTATATTAATTACAACATTCTTATTTTACTATAAACCAAACTAAACGAGATCAAAAACCCATGAGTTTTTATAAAAATTATTTAATTATGATCTTTAGGCAGAAAATGTATCAAAACACCTGAATAACTTTATTTAAAACAGTTAAATTTAACTAACAATTTATTACATAGTGGTGCTCATAAAATTTAACTAACAATTTACTGCATATTTGTTTTGCTCAAAATAATGCATTAAGAACAAGAGAGGCGTTGCGATTGTGATACTGATTTGTGATACATGCTGTGTGACTGTACGTGGCGTGCGCTTGACGTCGCATAGATGCCACGATACGTGGCAAGGCGTCGGGGAGGGTCGCATGGCGTTGCATCGGGTGAGGATGTTCCCGGCTTAATTCGTGTTAACTCGAATAGAGAAATGTCCAGTAAGATCGTGAACACCCCCTTCTTTTCTTACGTTAATTTTTCCGCAATGCTGCGCATGGCGATTGGTAGAGCCAAAAATAAAGCTATAACAGTCCTTGAAGGCTTGTTTTGGTTTTCTTTTGTGTTAAATTGTAAGATGCCAGAAGTTAGTAAAAAAGGAAAATTAATCAATTCTTTCATTCAAAATGCTATCTATGCACTCGAAAAAATACTAACAAATGACACGCTTCCATTCTTGCCGACAACTTGTATCCTAACGTCTAACAGCTCACAACTTTATAGGATATGAAATGAATCTTTTATGAATGAGAGTATAAGGACAAGTCAAAAATTAACAAGAGAAATGTATTGGTCTGGTTTAATTAATGCGTATTTAAGAATAAAAATTCGTGTAAACAAAAAATAGCTGTGAAAATTCATGGCTGCCATGTTGGTTACCTACGCCCTAACGGATAGCAATGTGACTACATTTTCGACCAAACATCTAACATTGGCTCCGGCCTGTTAGATCGAGCAATGTTAACTAGTCGATTTTTACAAGTCTACGTCTTCATTTTTCTCGATCTAACAGGATCTAACAGAGTTAACAGGGCTTACATAAAGCTCGTGAATACCCCTTACATGTTCATGAGAGAACATCGAATTTTATAACTCGATACCTTGGACAAACAACCTCTTGCTAAACAATTTACTTTAATTAATTAAGATAATATGAAGAATTCACTCTTTATCCCTCTACCTTAATTTCATTCCCTCTTTTATCTCTCTCTCTCTCTCTCTCTCTCTCTCTCTCTCTCTCTCTCTCTCTCTCTCCCTCCCTCTCTCTCTCTCTCTTTCGGAGCTTAAGAAACTTTCCCGAACATTGTTAAGAACCACCGGCTGAAGTTATCATACCTCCAGACCCAGCCAAAAGCTGAGCTCCTCTAAAGCGTCATTGCTTCAAGAGAAATTCAGCCGGGTCATCTAAAAAGGACATCCTTTATAGATGAATAGATAAATACATGTTAGGTAGATGTATGGATAGATATGTTCATTGATAGATTGATCTACTCAATTTCTTTTTTTTATAATACTTAGTAAATAAGGTTTTTCAATTTTTTTCATTTTAACGTATGACACAATGTTAACTTGTAGCAATTGGCCAATATTCACTCATATCTAATTAACGAGAACCGTGAAACTAGTTTCCATTTGGTAGCGTTTTTTTATATATTCCCATCCGAGAGAGGATTCCTCGTTCGTCCGGTTTGTTCAAACTTGAAAATAAAATTACCATCGAGTTGAAACGGCGTCACACTCGTGTCGGAGGTCTCACGATATTTGACGGATGAAAGTTCCAACTGGAACGTTGAAAGCTTTCCGTAACCTCGGTTTACATAATTCCGGACTGCTTTGAATTCGAGCGCAGCGAGATAACTAGACCGAACCCGCCCATGCCTCTAAAGACTTATGAACGGGATGTAAACAAGTGCTAACTGAGGGACCAAAGCCAAAATCTGCCGTCACTCCCGTCCTTTCTTTCACCTCCGCTATAATCAAATATTCTAGGGAGAAACATAATCAATTCAATCACCGTCTCTTGTGGGGCCCGAAATCAATTCCTGCCTTTTGTTCTACTTTAGCGTCGATGAATTCCAAAATGTAACACGTAAACTAAAACGGTCGAATTGTCTAAGAGTATTTGTTTTTCGGCGAGTATCACGAAAAAAGTATCATCAGTGACTCAACGTTCGTGGCGTCCACTTGATCTGATGATAAGTACGGTGTGGTAACCTATATTAGATTTATTGATAGATTTCCCTACCTCATATCTACTAGACTGGACTTTCACTCAGAAGGGTTGTCGCTCTCCGATGTGCTGATACTAGGATCTATATGTCAACTTATTCTCGTTCTCTTTTCCTATCACACCAATGCATATGTTGCCATCTCTGCTCTTGGTGGTATCCTATGCTTTCCTATGCTAGGAGTGTTTCCTATGCTTTCCTATGCTAGGAGTGTTTCCTATGCTTTCTTTAATGCTCTTGTGAAGAAAAAAGAGGCACGTCGATTTAAAAGCCCCCCTCTTTCCTTGTAACGTAGTATCACGTCAAACATACCTCTCGGTGGAGGGAGTAATCTCAGTCCTTTCCATGACTTCTTTTTCTTCCTCTTCTTCTGTGCCGGTGACTCAAGAGACGCTGACACCGATTTCTCTTTGCTCAATTCTGTTACGCCTTTCGGCAAGATGGAGGGAGCCATCTTTCTGTTCCCAGCGATGAGGACGAACCCTTCATCCTGTAGGAAGGAGGGGGTGGTTATGGACGAGCACATCTAGTAAAATCAGGTTTTATTTTATATTTAGTCAAATCACCACGCAGAAATTCAGATTAACAACAAAATCGCAAAGTATAAATTTAATCTAAATCCTCCTCATACAATTGCGTATAATTTGCAGTTAAAGCGGAAAATTGAGTTACTTAAAAAATTGAACTCCCTATTAAAGATACAAAAGTGGGCTTTAGATATGAAAAGGTTGACTGGGACCGGTATAACCCGATTTTTCATTTTAACTCTCCTTAAAAATCAAAGGGTGCTTCATTTTAGATTATCCTTCGTTTGCAGTAAAATGTACAGAAATTATTGTATAATAAAGCGTGATACAGAACATTTTCTAAAGCCTATACTGCCAAGTGAAGTGTACGCGGTATTATTATTTTTATTATTATTATTATTATTGTATTGTTATTTTTTTAATTAGTGTTTTTATACGTAATAAAGTCTAACTACGATTGTACGTACTCCGTCGCTTTTTTCGCGTCAAAATAACCCTTTTTAAGTGAAAATTAACCTTATTTAACTTCAAAATAACCTTTTTTCATTTAAAATTAAACTTCGAAGAAAAACTATACTTGCCATGTTTATATTTCATATAATCTCCTAAGTAATTTAAAAAAAAGGAAAACTATTGTATAATTGACATACTTATATTTCACGCCAACTCTTAAATTTTCAACACTTTAAAGAAAGGGTGAATTTGAAATTAACGGGAGTTGATATGACCGTAAAAAGATATACTTTACATTATGTGTTTTTAATGCTTTAAGAATAATAAGAGCTTATGTCAAGAAAAAACTGTTAATTTGTCGTTGAAAAGTGTTAATTTGTATTAAAACAATGTAATGTAAGCTCAAAAATCGCCTTATTTATTGTTTGTTTGTTATATATCCAAAAATTATGTTAATTTAGTTCTTCAGTCAAAACAGGGTCTAATACACTAGTTTTCGTGGTCCGCTTGACCAATTAATATCTTTTACCTAATTAAGGTTTTTAGTTGAGATAAAAAAGTCAGTGTCACGAGCGGGATTCGAACCCACGACCTTCGGCTAGATACGCCGCTACTCTACCACTTGAGCCATCGTGAGTTAGTGTCCGAGAAGATCGAAGTCACGATGGCTCAAGCGGTAGAGTAGCGGCGTATCTAGCCGAAGGTCGTGGGTTCGAATCCCGCTCGTGACACTGACTTTTTTATCTCAACTAAAAACCTTAATGTTTTTTTTCCACTTTTCAACATAATATTATCCGGGAAAGAATGTTTATAGTTTTCTTCAGCAAAAATAAGGTTGTACGTTCGCTATTTCATTACATACTTTGAATAAGCTTTAAAATTTGTCTGTGACTAG
The DNA here is from genome assembly GCF_000648675.2 of Cimex lectularius. Classification (NCBI taxonomy): domain Eukaryota; kingdom Metazoa; phylum Arthropoda; class Insecta; order Hemiptera; family Cimicidae; genus Cimex; species Cimex lectularius. The sequence goes on from NW_019394206.1 coordinate 143,301, forward strand.
CTGATATTCATTTTTGTGCAGACAATACTTTTCTACTTTTGCAAATTTAATGTTAATCGATGTACATATGGTCTGAAGATTTATAAATTAACACCATAAATTCAAGTCGATGCAAAAGGATTGGAATAGAACTTCAAATAAAATTTTCGATCGACCACTATTTACAAGAAAACCGTCAGGGGCCATCAGTCCCGCGTCAAGATTTATGAGACCATTGACTATGGACGTGGTCGTTTTCGCACAGAAACACATCAGAGATACTGCTATTTTCACACAATTTTCAATAGGGGCGTTGACATCGGATTTCATCATTTGAAATTTAATCGCTCTGGATGATAGCGACCAAGGTATATTTTCCTACGTCAGACCGCTTTTTGAGTGTTAATTTTCTTTCTATCTGCTATCCACTCTCTCCTCTCTCTCTTTCTCATTCTCAATATCTATCTCTATCTATCCCTGTTTCTCACCTTTTCACATTTATTTATTTCTTTTTCTATCTCTTGTCGTTCTCTCTCGTTCTCTCACTCTTTCTTAGTTTCTTTGTCTATCTGTCCCTCTGTCTATCTGGCTGTCTGTCTCTCCTCTCTCTTTCTCTCTCTCTCTCTCATCAAGTCATATCGTTGCTATTTTATTTTTATCCATTTCATTTTTATCTTATTCTGCCGCATTCCCTTTCTCACAAAAAATATGTTCCGTAGAATTATGCACAATCGATCCCAAAGTTTAATTTAATTTCGCTTAATGAGTGTTAGTAATATTGTTAGGCAAAGGGAGAAATGAGTTGGACGGTGGGCGCCTCCATTATTAAGCGATGGTCTTACGGTAGATAATCTTCTTCTGGGCGGGGGGCCGAAGTTTCCCCGATCCTAATACTTCATGTACATAGTAATACAATACCACTTAAACTAATTTATGATTAATATCTTGATTACGATGATTAAGTTGAAAATCTCTGACCGGACAGTAACAAATGGCCAACTCTTATTAATTACACTTAACAGTTCCTGCAATAATCTTTGAAATGTTGAGTTGGCTTGTCTTATAACTAAATTTCAAATGATGTTTTTAATTTTTTAAATTAAAATGGAACACTAACTTAAATTGGACTTGGCGCTCTAAAAAAAAATACAATAATAATTAAAATTGTGAAAACTTGAAGCCACCAAATAACGATAATTCTAGGCCCTATTTGAGTCAGGATGATGACCTCAGAAGTTTCGAAACTTAATCTTCTTATAAGATCAAGGAACATTAAACCGCCTTCATCCAAGCAAAATATATTATCTGACAGTTAGCCAGCCCTGAAAGCTTACATTACTGTAAGTTCAACTCGAAACTACACGCCTAATCTCCGTTAAACCAGGTAAAGGCAGGTTCAAAGAGATGAAGACATGGAAGGCATACTTCGTTACATCTGTAAATTTAAACTTTTCTGAAAACAACATAAAAAATTAGCGTTTATTGGTAAAACGCTCGGGTTTAGGGCAAGCCAAATTAATCGTGGTTAGGGATCCAAAATTACTTATACTTGTATAATGGCTATGAGATAAAATCAAAGCACAACAACTCGTAATTATTAAACACTGACAGCCACTATGCAATGCAGTAAAAAGAAATTCAGGACTTAAGGATCAATATATTTTTAAATTATCTATAAACCAAAAACTCTTCTCCATACAGGGTTAATTGTCAATACTGCCGTGTTGGATTCAGAAAATTAAACGTAGTTCAGTGCCACCAGAGCGAAGTTTCTATCTTGCCTCTTTCCTGAAATATTAACATTTTTATGATTTTAGTGGAAAATCAGATTTTTTACAATTTCTCCACTTTAGTGTCATTAAAATACAAATTTGACCTTTATTTTTTGCAAAGTCAGTGCAAGAATACACTTAGGCCGCTGAAAGAATAACAAATGGCAAAACCCATGTTTTCTTTAGGATTGTGTCTCGTGCAATGATTTTTCCAACAAAATTTTCTGCCTTATTTTATAATTCACTCAATTTTTACATTTTTTAGAACTTTTCGTAGTGAAATCTCCTTTCCAACGTTGAAAAACGTGATATCCAACCCAAGGAGGGCAGCAACCCAAGAACATCGTACATGTCATATTTTTAATCAAAACAATTGTTAGTTGGTAGGTAATATAAAGTGTACACTATTGAAGACAAATCACAATGAAAATAAATTTCACTAAATTGTGCATTTTTTGCAAATTAACTGATGTAATGTTCGAAATGATTTTCTTCGTATTGAATGCACAAGCGCGGACGGACGTGACTGCACGGAGGACTTCTTTCCCTCATGTCGATGCACGTGATTTCAGTTTTCTTTATGAGCTGTTTTCGATGGGTTTGCTGTGCACTGCACATTCCAGAGTTCCCCTTATGTGAAAATCAAGTGAGGTCAGATCAGGGCTCTTCCCTGGCCATGCCATGAAAAGAATGTATCCAATTTTTGTTACCAACTAACACATTTTTTTAACTAATAATTTTTATTAAAAATATGACATTTACGATGTTCTTCGGATGCTGCTCTCCTTGGGTTCAATCTTTTTTTATTTGAAATAAATCGTGTGTAAGCCATTAAAAAATTTAAGGTATGGTATGAAATATAAGTACGTAATGTAAAATTCCCATAAAAACAAATATGTATAAAAACTAATGATTCTTGGAGTAAATAATTATTTATCCTTTAAATAAAACTTTTATTTTTAAATTAATTATCCTTTTTATGTAAGGTCTTGGTTGAGATAAAAACGTCCGTACAACGAGCGGGATTCGAACCCACGACCCTCGGCTAAATACGCCGCTGCTCTACCACTTGAGCTATCGTGACTTCGATCCACTCGGACACCAACTCTCCATTCTTCTTTTACTTATTGAATATTAATCCATTTATATTTTAGTCGTCAATTGACCAAGTTATTTCTTTCAATTAATTATTTTTTATGTAAGGTCTTGGTTGAGATAAAAACTTGGCCAATTGATCACTAAAACATACACTCACTTTTTTATCTCACCTAAAAACCTTAGATAAAAAGAATAAATTAATTGAAAGAAGTAACTTGGTCAATTGACCAAAAAATCATAAATGCGTTTTATTTTTAAGTTTAATTTTCTACAATTTTTAATTTTTATTTTAATTCATTTTTATTTGGTATTTTAAGAGGCCATTCATTTCATTTTTTTAAAAATCACAAATATACAGGAAATTTTACTTTACATGTTATATACTTTCTTATATACCAACTCCTAAGATTTTTTAATGCATTGAAGAAACAGTTAATTAACAAGGGTTAAAGAACTCTTGATTTTTAGCGATTGGATGGGTATTCTTGAAATTAGACAATAGCACGAAAAGAAGGTGATTTAATTAAAACCATTTTTTTAATGTATCTACTAAATTCAAATAATTATGACAACGGACTCTATAACTCTGTTCTCTCTCTCAAAAGCTGGAATTGTTTCAATTTTCTAACAAAGATATAGCTTTCAAATTAACACTTTTTAATTTCAAATTAACTCTTTTCGATTTCAAACTAATTCTTTGTAACTTGAAAATTGAACGTTGTTTTATAGACCAATTAGAAAAAGTGTTAATATGAAATTAATAAGGGTTGATGAGGGGGCGTCGGTGGCCGCAACGGTTTAGGCGTTGACACGGCGCTCATCACTGTAAGGTGAAGGTCCGGGGTTCGAATCCAGCGGCCCTGCATTCGAGCCCGACAAAAAATAATAATAATTAATTTGAAATTAAAAAAGGTTAATTTGACGGAAAAAGCTATACCAACTTATATTCGTACCATTTTCTAAGGGTTTTTTTTACTGCTTTAACTACAAATTTAATGCGAAAATAAAAAAGGGCTTATCTGAAATTGATAATAGTTCATTTGAAATTAAGAAGGGTTAATTTGATTAACTCTTTTTCTTCTTCGTTTTCTTTTCCTCCTGCTCCTTTTTCTTTTATATTTTCTTCTTTTAGAAAACATATTTTGAAGAACCTACAGCCACTTCCGTTTATTCGCGTTTTTTGAAGTTGTAGTCATCACCTATCTATCATCGAACTAAGTGCCCAGGTTGGAAGAACATTTATTGAGCAGATATACGCCCATTTTAATGTTCCGCTTCTCTTTAAACTTGATCAAATTTAGTAATTTACAAAGTACCCGGGCAGGGGAGCTCATCCTTCATGTTCTGCATTTTACCTTCAAAAATCGGTAACAACCAAATCACAGTTTCATCACCACTTGGTTCATAGGTTCCAACAATTAGTCTTATCAGAATTTAGAAAACTCTAGATTCTGAACTGATATGAAGCATGAAGTTTCATATGTAAGTACCTGACGTGAATAATAAACCAATTCGCTTAGATCAACTGCGTTTATGCTAGAGAAGAAATACATAGTTCCACAACACACACACACTTCCCATAGGATTACTTCACAAATAGTAAATTTTGATTTAAGAGGTTTTATTATTGTACTCATTGTTAAATTGGCTGATAGACGGTAGATTGGATTACGGAAATTAGACTCGTGGGTACGGTTCCGTACATATCTCAGATTTAGTACTAAAAATGGGGAAGCAAGAACTTCTAAATTTACTTCAATGTATTTTTGGAATATATCAAAATGAATTTTTTTCCTTGACATTTTACAACTTTGAGACGATTTTTTAAATAAATGGTCTAAATTTGAAATTAAATTATTCTCTGGTTTCTGAAATTATCGATTATTTCGCCCAAGCCCTTCTCACTCACATCCTTTGAGCTTTTGTTTTAGGAATGACAGACACGTTATATTGTACTCTCTGAAAAGAAAAATTCTCGGCACTAAGCACGTATAAACCGACTCCACTTCACAAATAAGAAACTTTTAATAAAACGGAAAAATAAGAGGGCCGACGCTTCACCGCCTTTCCACCCTTCGCTCACCCTTCATGAAATATACTTCCGTCATGGGGTTAAAAAAAACACACGCGCGCGCGGAATTGTGCGGGATTTTCTTATTGTAATTCAAAACACTCAAAGAAAGATCCCTCTTCTTGGAGGGAAAACAACCCACTTTAATACAGGATATCTAGGAAATAAAAAGAGAATTTATTTAAAGAAATATGCCGGCTTCAACGAGGACAATAAACGTTCTGACTAAAAAGCTCATAATTTTTTTAAATAAAAATCTATATAGCAGATATTCAAATAAATATATATGTACTTTTTTTACAACTAGTTCTCTTCTAGATCTTGATTAATAAACTTTTCATAACCAACATAATAAACATTGAAGGTCATTTTCTTTTAATAGGAGATCAATGAAAAGTGGAGAAAGGGACGTAAGTCAAATGGACATCGGAGAACGTAAAACCTCCCTGGAATCCATACCTCAATGGTCAAGGAACGCAAACGAACCCTGTCCTTTTTCGAAAGGGCAGACTGTCTCCTATAGGTTTCCGAACGTCCCACGACCTTAGGAAATTCAATATAACATTGGGAATTCGTTAGAAGAAAAAGAAAAACAGAAAGCGGAATTTTCTTCTTCGAGCAACCATTAGCAATAAGATTTGAAATATGCTAATAATAAATGAACTAATAAAGGCATTAATTGCTTAATTGTTTGCATTCTACTCTTAGAAGCAAAGCAGCACAATGCAAGTTGACCTCGTCCTGCTAAATTAATCAGTTGCGAAATTAATTATTGATACACCTGGAATAGACGATAGGATACAGAGAACTAGAGGGAGGAGCTTAGAAAGGGGAAGGAAACCGATACAATCAGATATAACTTGTAAACCTCAATGATCATAAATTAGAGACGTGTGGTGAGTTTGAGAACACATTTTATGTGTATTAACTGGGGATGTTTGAAAGTATAAGGGAAAAAGCTCTTTAGTGTGTAATTTATATGTTATGTATGTAATAATAATTCATTTGGATAAAATTTAAACAAGAATTATCTTCTCAATTAGACCACACAGTCCAACTTCTAATGATCTTGACGTGGGATCGCAGATTTGGATGAAACGTTTTTGGTGATACTAGATCAAAAAATAACACGTGGACCCTAGAACTCAAGACCTTTTTTGTATATTGTGCATTAATTATACAGGGATCATACAAGTTTCCTGTCCTAATTTTCCCTAGTTCGTTGGTGTAAATCTTCTGATCTGGTGATCCAAACAAAAAGGCGATAGTTGTTTGTAACAGAAGAAAGAAGAATACAGTGGTATGGTTGAAAAACGAAACCAAATAACTAGAAATTATACTAGAAATTGGCATTCAGAGAGCATATTGGTGCTACGGAAAAGAAGCTCGAAGGTGCATTGGTAGTTTACAGAAATACAGCGGGTAGAAACTGGGTGGACCATGAGACAATAAAATAAAAACAAAAATAAAGATAACTAAAAATTCAGAGGCTCTCCCTGGAGAACATGGCCCACAGCTAGTAGAGAATATTTTAGGAATAATCCCTCACCACAACTGATTATGAGGACAGCAAAGAAAGCTGTGCTTAACAGGGATAATAAGTAGAATCTTCAGAGGGTTAAGACGTAAATGGAAAGACTAGAACATCCTTATAATAGGATATCCAATACTCATGGCTCCTAAGGACAAAATGACCAGTTAAAAAACTTCACATCTAAAAAAGAGTAGGAAAAGGGAAAAACTTTCAGTCAAGGATAAGATCTGCTGGTGCGCGATAAGATACAGGGGCAAGTACAGGCTTCTTGGCTTCTAAATAAATTCCAAATAATTATAGCCTATGGGCATGTTCAACTGTATCTTTTATGCCGAAATCTACGAAGATGTGCTCAATTCAATTGGAACGGAGGGTGTAGCCATCGGAATTAGCTCAAATATTGCCAGCTGTAAGTGAGCGAAACGGAATCTCTCGAAACTGGATCCGAAGACATACAGGAGTAGATGGTAGCACCCCGGACCGGTCCATTTTGTGTTATGGATCCATATTATTGTGGTGACTATCTGTAGTTTCCACTAGGCATCGCTATTGCTTCAGCAATGGTTACATTTTCCAAGCAGCAGCTAGATACATCCTGAATAAGAGGGGGGCTCAACTTTCTTAGTGCAAACTCATCGAAAAGATCTCATACGTCAGTCACTAATAAAGCAAGCTGCAAAAACTATCCAAAGAAGCCTACCCAGCTGTCAGCCGTCGCATTCTCAAGTGCGTTCATAGTTCCACGCAACACAGGTCCATCTCAGAGCCACCAAAAAATCCCAGTCACTAGACTATCAACTACAAGGAAAAAAGACAGGGTGAGAGAAGAAACAATGGGAAATCATTCCCTGGACACAAATAAGCCAACTTTTGTGTGTAATTTGGAAAAAAGAAAACAACAATGCATTAAAGGATGTTGAAAGACAATTGCTATTCTGACAGGTTTGTGAGAGAGACGGAGAGACCCCATGGCAATCAGTGTTAAATCTCATTGTAATCATCCCTCTGGCAGCTTCTCGTCTCTCAAAAGACAACTATAACTACATCGAGATGCAAAAAAAGTGGTCACCCTTAATATTTTTAATTATCTTTTAGACAATCCTCCATTGATTATCGCACAACAATATTTGATCCGTTTTAAAGGATTACAGGCAAATAAAATCTCCCACTTGTGTTTACAATTGGAATTTGTAAGTAAATCTTTCATTAGTCAAACTTTGTTGGTTTTTCTGTAAAGCAACTTTCTAACGTGCCGGTAGTTTGACTTTTTTAAGTAGTACCATCTTTAAGTTTCAAATTTGATTCAGTATTGGTTTGAAGTGATACAGATGCGGCTGGAATGGAAGAGGTCAAGCGTATGTGTCCAGGGTACTTAACATACCCAGAACAACTGTCCGAAGGGTCTTCCATCGCTACCAAAACACTGGAGGTTACTCAAGAAGGCGTGGATCGAGTAGCCATCGTGTCACATCACAGAGTTTTGTTTAAGGTCTTCTGACGGCCGAGAGAGGGTTTGGAGCAGAACAAGAGAGCGATATATCCCCGCAACAGTCCAGAGATGCTGTGGAAGAGGTGGTGTTATGGGTTTGACCAGGCCTTTCTATGGAAGGTCGCACAAACATGATCTTCTTGGAGGGTCCCTATCAGCTGCGCGACACATTAATGTTATGACAAGAAGTTGACACTTATATGCCACTAATTGACGACGGTTTTATTTTTACGCATGACACTGCAAGGCCTCACACAGCGAGAATCGTTGTAACTACTTGGAATGGGCTTCAATTCAACGTTTGTAGTGGCCAGCATGTAGTCCCGACTTAAACCCTTTCGAACATCTTTGGGACGAGTTGTCAAAGAAGGTAAAATCTCGCCAAGATATGCCAAAGATTTTAGAAGAAGAATGGTGCTTCTGGAGGAGTATGAAAATATTCCTCAGGACCACATTCAGGACCTCATCGATGCCACGTTGAATGCAAATCGTGATCAAGGCACGTGAATGGAATAATTTCTTCATTGTTTCCATAGCAACATTTTTGGTAAAATTGTTCGACTCCGTTTAATTTTTTATTTGACTTTTTTATTTAGCTATCTTCTTATCTTTTTGTTTAAAAATATGCAGTAAACAATAAAAAATATCCAATATAACGAAAAGTATTTGCTAGAAAAACGAGGGTGGCCACTTGTTTTGCCTCTTAGCGTATTTTCCTACATCGCAAACACTACGGCAAAAACGCTGACAGGTCCTGACCATTTTTTGTTATAGGAATCCATACTATCAACAAGCAATTTAGGAAACAAATTATGGTAAGAATGATTGAAAAACGGAAAATTACTCGATGCGTTTTATATTTATGTTATTTTATATATTAAATAGATATTTTGTCAGTTTAACTATCAACATAAATAGGGCAACTCCAGGTATCTTGTGTCATTGTAATTCGTTAGTTATTGTGTTATACAATACCCCTATTGTATAACACAATAACTAACGAATCGTGTTAACCCTGTTAACTCTGTTAGGTCGTGTTTGATCGAGAAAAATGATGATGTAAATTTATAAGAATCGGCTAGTTAACATTGCTCGATCTAACAAACCAGGGGCAATAAGTGTATTCACAATCTGTGTGTGAACCCTGTTAACTCTGTTAGGTCGTGTTACATCGAGAAAAATGATGTAAGAATCGGCTGGTTAACATTGTTCGATCTAACAGGCCAGGGCCGATGTTAGATGTTAGGACAAAAATGTAGTCAAATTGGTATCCGTTAGGGCATAGGTAACCAACATGGCAGCCATGAATTTAACAGATGTTTTTTGTTTATACGTACTTTATTCTTAAATACGCGTTAATTAACTCAGACCAATACATTTCTTTTGTTAATTTCTGACCTTTCCTTATACTCTTATTCATAAAAGGTACATCCTCTAAACTATAAAGTTGTAGGCTGTTAGACGTTAGGATACAAGTTAGCTATGTCGGCACAAATTGAAGCCTGTCATTTGTTAACATTTTTCGAGTGCATAGATAGCATTTTGAATGAAAGAGTTGATTAATTTTCCTTTTTTATTAACTTATGGCATGTTACAATTTAACACAAAAGAAAACCAAAACAAACAACAAGCCTTCGAGGACTCTCATTCATAAAAGGTACATCCCCATTCCTATAAAGCTGCATGCTGTTAGACGTTAGGATACATGTTTGCTATGTCGGCACAAATTGAAGCCTGTCATTTGTTAACACTTTTCGAGTGCATAGATAGCATTTTGAATGAAAGAATTGATTAATTTTCCATTTTTATTAACTTCTGGCATCATCTGACAACAAGCCTTCAAGGACTGGTTGTAGCTTTATTTTTGGTTCTACCAATCGCCACGCGCAGCATTGCGGAAAAATTAACGTTTAACATGCTAAGAAAAGAAGGGGACGTTCACGACCTTACTGGTCATTTCTCTATTAGAGTTAAAACTTGCTTACAAACATCGTGAATACCCCTAATATATTTCTTTTGTGTGATTTGAGCATATTTCTAATCAATTTACAGTTATTTTTTCTTTTAGTTCATACAAGTAGAAGTAGCAAATTCATCGAGTGGGACGTTGGATCAATTATTTAGGGCCATATCACCAGTTGAATCCGTTAAAATCAATGGGCCGTGTAAATGTATGTATAACATTCGTGCCTATTGTCGGTTTTCGGGGGAAAAGAGGCATAGGTGCGGGGTGGTTTTCTATCGGTCCCTCGTGAGATCTTGACATATAAATGCTAATCCCGTCTGCATCGCATGGCTAAACCCTCGGTCAAACGATATAACAAATCGTGAAAAATTCTTTGGCATTTGTACAGGCGCAAATAAGCGGGGTGGAGTGGTTCCTCGAGATTTTAATTGCCGTAATTAGCGGATCACAATTTGCTTTGGCCGCAACATCCCCGGCCCCTGGCATTTCCAGGGATCTTTACCCTGAAAGGTAATGCTTTCAATTACGCTCATTATCGAAAATTGTTTTTTGTTGGAAATCATCTTCCAAATTTCGTTCTTTTACTTATATCCATGGTTAGTTATAAGATACAAGGTTTTTTTTATTTTAAGTATTTATTTATTAGTAAAAAACACATTCTTGAGTTGTTACAAAAATATTGTTGAGCCCAAAGGTATACATAATAAAATTGCCTACAAAAATGTATTTTCATAAATTAGGAGGTCGTCCTTTGATACTTTCCAAGTTTATTTCATAGTTTATCTTACGTAGCTCTTTGACTCTTATAAGACGAAAGGACATTAACATGTTGACACCTTGGGTACAAAATATGTATGTACAAAGATTTTTAATAATTAGTTGTAACTTTTGATCAATTATTGTGAAGATTTGAACTTGAAGAAAAACCAAACTTTCCGGAATCAGTTTTTGCCCAACCAAGGGATAGAGGAAAAACAATGTGAACTGTTTCATCACCCCTCACCTCAAAAAGTCAAAAGTTCACTTCTTTTGTCAAACTATGGGCCAGTTTGACAATCGCCTGTATCAACTATGCTCTAATCATACTTTGGGTAAATAGTAAAAGTACGTCGTATTATTCAGAAAGACCCGATCGAATAGGTTCAAAATTCTTCCGATTTGGTTCTGTTTCCCATTTCGAAAATGTATCAGGTCACCCTCTGATAAAAGGGCCATGCCATGTTGGTGTCTAGAAGAAGTGTGAAGAAAACGTGTAAACCCTTTAAGCCAGGAACACACTTAACCGATGCTACGCCATGCGACGCTACCCGATGCTACCCGACGCCTTGCCAGGTTTTGGTGGGGTGTGCACATCTATCCGACGCAAGTACACGTCGCGTACAGTTAAATTTTATGAGCACAACCATCTAATAAATTGTTTATTAAACATAATTTTTTTAAATAAAGTTACTCCTAACGATCTAATTAAACAATGTTTATAAAAACTTATGCATTTTTGATCTCGTTTAATTTGGTTTACATTAAAATAACATGTTATATAACGACAAATTACATATACTTAGTTTGAAATAAACTACAAAAAATATGAGTGTCCTGTTCTGATGCTACCCGTAAAATGGTGTAATTTTACAAGCAAAACTATGAAATAAATTGTTAATTAAATTTTATGAGCAAAACCGTGTAATAAATTATTCCAATTTTAGTACATGTACCGCCGAAGCGAGTACAATAAATTGTTATTAAATTCATTATATCAAAAAATCGTATTCCGGTGTTTTGATTATTTTTCTACCAACCAATTGAAATTAATTTTTTAAATAAAAACTAAGTAATTTTTAATCGCAGTTAATTTGGTTTCTATTAAAATAAGTATATTGTAATTAATATAACAACAATAATACATGTAGTTTGAATAAAAATATGAGTGTCCGATTCTTTTGTCTTCGACTGTACTCGATGCGACCCGACGAAAATCTGGACAGTGGGGATCGCAGAGCGTCGGGTAGGTTAGCGTGGCATAGCATCAGGTAGATGTGCACGGGGGTAATGCAACCTTATGGAAAATTGGAGTTTGGATTTGCGTCGGTTAGCATCGGGTAGCGTCGCATGGCGTAGCATCGGGTAAGTGTGTTTCTGGCTTTAAGGCACTTAACGGAAGAGCATCACTTCCATGAGTCAGTGTTGCCAAGGAAGGGTTGGAGGAAAAAATCAACTGTTTATTACTCGACTCGCACAAGACAGTAACTCGTAACATGCTGTCACACGGTGCGAGTAGCTGCCCTGCATTAACTGACTAGTCCAGCTCGGATGCCAGGTGGCACTGTGTAACCAGGCCCAAAGGCCCACTATGATCATGGATGTGCGCGAATTAACAACCTTCAGCTTTAGGTCCCATACTATGGGATCCTAGTATCCAAGACTATGGATTGGCATGGATGCACTTCAGTACATTTCATCCAGTTCTCAATTCAATTTTGTCTTTTAGTTCATTTGTTGTACTTAATACGTTAGTTCGGCACAGCAGTTCACTTCTTTTTCGGACTTGGGGAAGTAGTACTTCATTAAAAGACCGGAATTAAATAACCTTTACTCTTTTCCATGTTTCTAAATGACCTTCCATTAGTAATTAATTTCTCCCACTTTCATCTACATTTCCCCATTTTATCCTACAAGGACATCTCTGAAGCTGTCTCTATGGTCAACCGTGATCTTCATCCCTCAACCAATGTTGAAGTAATAACGGCATTCTTTTAAACGTTAACAAATCCCAGTCCTGATTAATTTCCAATAAACCCATTAGTACCTTACCTTATTTAGCCTAGATTTTTCTCAACCCTAACTGAAACTATCTTAACCTAGATAGTTTTCAGACTCTAATTGTACCCAAAATTGTAACTCTAACCCTACCTGACATAACCTAGATCGTCCCTAACTCTAACTGTACGTATCCTATCTCTACCCATATACCCAATCTAATATTAACCTAACCCATGCACACTTTCCGACAAGACCAAATCGATGACGCAAAAATGGTTATTCTAAAAAACTAGTGTATGTAACCCGAAAACATATCCATGTTAATTCAAGCCAGCAATAATTCCAAGGACTATTTTATTTGAACAAATCTCTCGTTTACGGACTTTTGGTTTTGAATTGACTACCGGCTACGTTAGCGTTTGGGGATCCGGGATCGCATTTATTCATCAGAAAATAGTCGGCAAAAACGGTGGCATTCACAAGCAAGTGAAGTGTAAAAGCAAATCGGCATGGAATCAACGAGAAAGTGGGAGCAAAAACAGTTAAAATAGGTTTACTCCTTTGGAAGGCCGAAGGGTAGATAAGCCGGCTCGATGGCGGTGATAGCCCTCTCATTTCCAAGAAATTCCTTCGAATTTTTTCACTCCCTGACACTATACACCTCCTTCTTTACCTTTTTACCGAATTTTTCCTGCCTTATTTCACCGGAACACATTTCATTTACTCCGTATGGTACATTGTACGAGAGACGTTTTTACCTTTTAAGGTGTGTGTTAATCTTTTGAAATCTGGCCATCGAGTGCAAAAGGTCGAGTGTGAAAAGGAGAAGCTGGTTTTATTCGGATGTCGGAATTGCCCATCGCGCTTTATATCTGATCTCAACTTCTATGAAATTTTCGAAGAAGTTTAATAAAGCTCTCGAATCATCGATTAAAAATAAATCAACTTACCTAATCTGCCAAACTTGGTTGTATCGATTTACCCAACCTTTTTGGTTAAGTTTGTCTTTTTTGTCGGCCTTTGGATTTAAAAATCGGTCACCAATTTGAACGTTTATTCTCAACTGATTTATCTTCAGCATTTATTTTTATAGAAGCAGGCAAAACAGTTGAGGCTGTACCGCCATCGATGTTTGGGCAACATTGTGGCCAACACTGATTCACAGACAATTAGGTTCCGTTGAGGTGGTCTAAATTCTCAAGGATTTCTTCTCCTAAAACTTTGCACTAGACGTGGGCAAAGTCGTTCCTTTTGTCGAAACGTTCCTTTTGGGACAGTTCTTTTTATTGAACTAGTTAGAACTAACTAGAAGCAGTTCAGAACTATGAAATATAATTCATTTGTGAATACTATCAACAATGAACTGTAGAGATCCGACATTGGACAAATCAAGTAGAACAATAATCGTACACTTACAGGAGAATTTCATCTGAGATTTTGAGAGGGGCAGTCTCACAACTATGAAATGCTCTGAACTCAGATTGAAAAGGAACTATAAGGACATGGGAGTTAATAAATAAGGATGTTTCTTTAAATAAAGTATTCTCAAATGCTTCGGATAGTGATGGAAGAATGCTAAGGGCGATAGTCCCTAGCAAGGTTGGATTTAGGTTTCTTGGGTAATGCAACAATTAAGCCAGAAACACACTTACCCGATACTACGTCATGCGATGCTACCCGACGCAAATCCAAACTCCAATTTTCCATAAGGTTGCGTTACCCCCGTGCACATCTACCCGATGCTATGCCACGCTAATCTACCCGACGCTCTGCGATCCCCACTGTCCAGATTTTCGTCGGGTCGCATCGAGTACAGTCGAAGACAACAGAACCGGACACTCATATTTTTATTCAAACTACATTTATTATTGTCGTTATATTAATTACAACATACTTATTTTAATATAAACCAAATTAACTGTGATTAAAAATTAATTAGTTTTTATTTAAAAAATTAATTTTAATGGTTTGGTAGAAAATTAATCAAAACACCGGAATACGATTTTTTGATATAATGAATTTAACTAACAATTTATTGTACTCGCTTCGGCGGTACATATACTAAAATTGGAACAATTTATTACACGGTTTTGCTCATAAAATTTAATTAACAATTTATTTCATAGTTTTGCTCGTAAAATTACACCATTTTGTAATGTCGGGTAGCATCAGAACAGGACACTCATATTTTTTGTAGTTTATTTCAAACTAAGTACATGTAATTTTGTCGTTATATTAATTACAACATGTTATTTTAATGTAAACCAAATTAAACGAGATCAAAAATGCATAAGTTTTTATAAACATTGTTTAATTATGATGGTTAGGAGTAACTTTATTTAAAACAATTAAGTTTAACAAACAATTTATTAGATGGTTGTGCTCATAAAATTTAACTAACAATTTATTACAAGGTTTTGCTCAAAATAGTGCATTAAGAACAAAAGATGCGTTGCGATTGTGATAGTGATTATTGTGATAAACGCTGTGGACTGTACGCGACGTGTGCTTGCGTCGGATAGATGTGCACACCCCACCAAAACGTGGCAAGGCGTCGGGTAGCATCGGGTAGCGTCGGATGGCGTAGCATCGGGTAAGTGTGTTCCTGGCTTTAGGGCTTCCTTCCAGGTCGAAAGAAAACAGGATGAGATGAGAGAGAAGTTCAAAATGTGGGTTATATATTTTAAAGCAAAGGAAGGGAAAAAATATGGGTTTAAAAGGAATAAGATCGGAACCTCTAGCATTGAATGTAATTGCAAGGATGGCTTCTAAAACATTTTGTTCAGTAATATTTGAAAAACTAAAGGAGAATTTACGGAGATGAGCAGGAAATGGAGTTTTAGTTTGGAGGGGAGGATATGGAAGCAAAAAAACGAGTTTAATTCATTAACATCAAGGCAAGAATGAAAACTGTCGACTTTGTTTTTAAGACCAACTTTTCTAATTTTGTTTTCAAGTGACTTAGGCGGTAAATTATGATCGAGCAGTTTATGAAAAGTCATTTTCTGTGATTTGCGTACTAGATTTCTCGCTTTATTCCTTAGAATTTTAAATCTAGGTCCAATGGATAATGGAGCTACTAAGTTCAGGAAAAGGAAATTATTATGTAGGATGGTTAACGTTTCATTAACGTTTGTGGCATTGAAAATGGGATCCCAATTTAATTTGGAACAGGGTTCAATGACAGATTCAGATTGAATAGAGCGTAATTTACGACATTCGATGTACCGAGGAGTAAACTTAAAGAATAAAATACAAACTGTTACAAAGAGCATCTTATGAACAGAAACGGATGTGGCATCAAAGCATTGGAAATTGTTAATACATGAATATTAGTGATACACAGATCGGTAAAGGACTGGGAATTAGGAAGCACAGGAAGGCAGGAAGAAAGATTAAATGCAGATAAGATATTATTAAGTTTGTTTAGCTGTGAATTAGAAATTATCGAAGTATGAAATCCTTTGTATCGTGCGCGATTTTATAACATCCGTGTGTCAATTAGTATGGATTATATTAGTATCATAAAACACGTACTGTTTTAAACTTAATAAACTTAGCTGAGAAAGCATCCATCACTTTCTAGATCGTGATACACTTTATCGGAGGTGAGTACGAAACTATTTGTCAAACTAAATTTGACTATAATGACTGCACAAACACCACAATGGTTCCAACAGTGAAGCAATTTATCAATATGCTTGTTAAATTTGCATACATCTGCTGAATTATATATGTATGTATGTGTGGATTAATGCAATGAAAATTTGTACGTCAAACAATTTTTTTACCATTTGCGTACAATCCTCTAAATCGAAAGACCGCCAGCAAACGCGGCCTCAGCGAAACGAATGTATTTTACAGCATAAATATTGACAGTTCCAGGTCTGTCCTTGTTTAAACTCCCTTCATCCTTCATAGGCAATTTACGTATGATTGACAAAAATTCTATAATTCCGCCCGGTGTACAATCCGCGGTCGTGTACGACGTCCAATCAAACTTCATTAAAAGTGGGTGCGTTTAAAGTGGCTTTGAAAATTATGCATATCATTGGATATCAAATTAATCATAAACTTTTGTTAAAATAAGCTTTTTGCTTTCAACAAAAAACACACGTAATAGGATACGGAAAGTAGGACATTGTGTTCCCGAGTACTCATCGTCAATAAGACAAGAGGATCTTTAGCGTCCCGACCTAGCCTATTCGGCCTTATCGGACGTTTTGATTTTCAAGGTGAGAGCTGACGCACTTCTGCGTACGACGGAATGGTGTTACCGCCGCAGCATTGGTGTAGAAGTTTCCCAGCCCCTAAGTGCCAGTACAACAAAAAGTTGTACAGAAAGTAGGACAAGCGCGTATTGATGCTCGTCGGAACTACGCGTACGAGCACCATAACGTCACTGCGCTGCACGCGTATCATTGTAAACCACATACCGCAGTTCGGCTCCCATAAGTAGCCATCTGTTTATTTACTTTTAACTCATATAAAGTTATTAATATGTAAGCTTAATATTTTAATTGAGTGTCTTTTCAGTTCATTAACGTGAAATTACGAATAATTACAAATTGGGTTGTGCAATTGGGTTTTATGATTTTCAGTAAAAACAAGGTACAATTCAACTTCAAAAAAATATATTTAATCGAAATAACTTCCGTTACTATCCACACGTTTTTGCCAACGCACAACCAATGCATTAATCCCTCAAGAGTAGAAACTAGGGTCTCTGGAATCGACACTTCGATTGTCATTCTGGTCTCTGAACCGTTTCTCGCATAAAAAGTTGTTGAGATGTTTAAAAAAGTGATAATCTGTAGGAGAAAGATCCGTTGAGTAAGGTGGACGTGGTAGAGCGTCGCCCGTTGTGCGACGTGTGCGCGCGAAGGAGAATAGGCCCCTTCCGATTGATTAATGCGGGCCATAAATGTTGCAATTTTCGGTCCATCTCATTAATTTCATTTCAGTACTTTTCAGCAGTGATTGAGGATTGATGAAGCTGTAATGAATGAGTCCTGCATATCTTGGGTCACCAGACAGTAACCATAATTTTCTTTTTATGTAAGCTTTGCTTTGGTTTTTCACTCTTATCCAGCCACTATCTAGAACGCTGTCTATTGTCGTATAATACCAATTTTTCCCAAAATCTACAAATTACCAAAAATTTACAAAGAAGGTGGGACACCCATAGTGTCATGTACAGGTTCTCCAGGTTTTGAGTTGTCTAAGGTTGTTGCTGGAATATTGAATAGTCTAGATCTAATTAAAACCCACAATGTAAAGGATTCTTTAACTTTCAAAGAATTCATTGTTCAACAAGCAATTAATGATGACGAATTGATAGTTTCTCTCGATGTGAAAGCATTGTTCACAAGTGTCCCTGTAGGTCTGCTAACCTACATTTTAAATAGGAGGGTTGGAGATATTGAAAAACTCACAAACATCCCTTGCGAAATTGATCTCAATATTTTTCATCAAACAACATATGCTGGCTATTTCAAATATAAGGGTGATATATAAGAACAACTAGAAAGTGTGGGCATGGGGGAACACTCTCCTATATTAGCTGACATTGTAATGAATGATTTAATAGATTGGGTCCAATTAAACTTTTGCCTTAACATAAAGGTTGAAGATTTGTTTTAATTATAAATACAAATAAGTTAGATAAGGTTATTCAGGCTTTTAACTCGTACCACCCAAAATTAATGTTTATCCACGAAGTTGAAGAAAAAGGTAAATTACCATACTTACATTTATTGGATTGATGTGATTAGGAATAATTAAATTTTGGTTACAGATTGCTATCAAAAATCGACTAGCTCAGATAAGCTTCACTACAGTTCTTCACCCTCTTTACAAATGAAAATTAACATAATAATGAACTTAATTGACAGATCTTTGAAGTTAAGCCATGAGATTTGTCACGAAAAAAACAAACTCAAGATTGAAGAGATGTTAATATCTGATGGATATCCAAAATCTTTGTATACAAAAATACTAAATAGAAGGTTGAACGATAGTGTCCCCATAGATAAAACCAATAATGTTAATCATGATGTACCTAATAATATAAAAGACGTCCCATTAACATATGTAAAGAAATTTCAACTAAATTAAATAAAATGCTAAAAAGAAAAATAGAAAATATCAAATTGTTTACAAGTTTGAAAACAAAATAGGGAAACATTTTTTTTTACAAAATTAAAATATAAAGACGAAAAAAGAAAAATATCCAACGTTGTTTATTGTATCCATTATATTTATTTCGTGGTCTGATTGACCAAATAACTTCTTTCAATTAATTATTCTTTTTATGTAAGGTCTTGGTTGAAATGAAAAAGTTAGTGTCGCGAGCGTGGATTCGATCCATGACATTCGGCTCAATACGCCGCTGCTCTACCACTTGAGCTATCGTGACTTCGATCCACTCGGACACAAACACCCCATCTCAACCTTCCTTTCGAATTTTCCCTCCTTTTTGCCATTTTTCAAATTTCGTGTAATCAGGATTCGATTCTCGGCGACAAATGAAACAAATAGGCCCCGGAGAGCTTTAGTGAAGATATACTTCGTTTTACTTAATAAATCCATTGTATTTCCTGGTCCGATTGACCAAATCACTTCTTTCAATTAATTAATCTTTATGTAAGGTATTGGTTGAAATGAAAAAGTTAGTGTCACCCCACGATCTTCCTGAAAAAAAGATTAATTAATTGAAAGTTGTTTATTGTACAATTAATTAAGGTTTTTAGTTGAGATGAAAAAAAGTTAATGACACGAGAGGGATTGTGTCACGATAGCTCAGGTGGTAGAGAAGCGGCGTATCAAGCCGAAGGTCGTGGGTTCGAATCCCTCTCGTGTCATTAACTTTTTTTCATCTCAACTAAAAACCTTAATTAATTGTAATGTATTAATTGGTCAAGCGGACCACGAAATTAGTGAATTTAATAGTTGTGTATTGTGTTGATTGTAACGATTGCCCCAACGTGTACTATGCTCAGACTAAACAATTTTTGGCCGAATGTATTAAGGCCCATACATATGATTGCAGAAACCATAGAAGAGCGGGAACTGGAGTGTGGAAACATTTAATTGAACACAACTCTAAGTTAAACATTGACGACATAAAAATTGTGAACTATGAAAAAATTCTAGGGGGTAGATTACTCAAAGAATCTATTAATGTACAAAAAGATACCAATGCTTGCAATTTGAAAACTGATTACAATAATATTAGTACAATAATCTAGACAATGCAAGTACATAGTATTTATTTTGTATTTATTTATTTTGTATTTATTTATGTATATATTTATTTATACTGTATATAAGTTCTGATATTTGTAAAAAAACCTTCCAACAGAGGGAAATTTTGCATTAGTGCGTTGTATATTATAAAAGAACGGCATCTAACTGGCCTGTTATCTTCTTCCATTGATATCGTATTGTGATAAAGAAAGGCAAGTTTTTATTTTGTTACTTGCAACGTGATTTTCGTATGTTCGTAAACATTTATAAATTTATGACATTGTTTTTGTAAGTCCGAAACAAAAAATGTGTATTGCTTCTTGAATTACTATATTGATAATCGTTTTTTTGACATTGTAGCGCCTTGAGAAAGACTAAATATATAGTCGAAAGCTTGGCAATAAAACAAAACCTTGCTGTTATCTTGATCGCAAACCCGATACCTGAGAGCCTTGAATTAGCTGGTTGTTAATCTACATCGCTATATACATTTTTCGTCACGCGTTACTATACGACTGAGAAATGAATCATTTTTGTCGCGTACGGAAAGCATTGAACAGATTTCATCCATGCGATCCTTTTGGCGGTCGTTCAGCTCATGCGGAAGCAACTTGTCGAGCTTCTTTATTTTCCCAATAGCTTCCAGCTGGCGAACGACTGTGGATTGGTCAACGTTAAGTTCTTCCACCATTTCTCGACTAGTGTTTGTGGGGTCAGCTTCAACTATAGCCTTTAACTGGTCGTTGTCAACAGCAGAAGGACGGCCACAACCACCTTCTTTGCTCCTCTGTGGGTTGGGACCGTGGCGGTCAGGGCGTCCGTGAGGCGGTATCGCAGAGCTATTGGGTTTTTGAAACAAGAAACCCCCGTTGGACTCCAGACTTGTTGGGGTTGTGAACAATGGGAGTGAGTTGTACTGGTCCTGCGGTAGCGCGGGCTTGGCCTAGTTTAGCTTGTAATTGTCGGTGTAACAGCAAGATTTGCCCTCAATAAAAAAATAATAATAAAATATTTTTAAAAAACTAGGCCCTGATAACGGGCTTGGATGTAGAAAAGGTTCAGCCTTATTGTCTTTGGATGAAGTGCTCTCCTTCTTTTTACCATTAACAAGCCTATTTCTTTCTGTCACACCGTCAAAATTCCCGGGATTGTCGTTGATAAGACCTTCTCCAGGATATCTGCAGCCTATATATCACACATATCCACTGCTGCTTCACCATCGTTGGTCGTGTCACCGTCTCCATTTTAGGACTGGGACTACTACTTCTCTTCCATTTTGATGGCAGATGTGTTGGGTAGAGGGGATTTGTAAGTTAAAATCCTAATAAAATATTTTGTACGTTTTGTCTTCGGCTTACCAAGGAGATCCTTCGTGCGGTAGGCAAAAGAAGAATTTGGGAAAAGTTGGAGAATGTGATTTACAACCCAGGCATCTTGCTCCAATTGTACCGTTGTTTCAGGTCTCTCCCACTTTGACTACGGATGTGTTATGTACGAGGGGCTCACTGAGGCGCTTAGAGATTAGGTTAAACGTCTAATGGACTGCACGTTTTTATCTTCAGGCGGTATCTCGAGGTACTGTACACTAAGCTGAAATGGTTATACCCGTCCACCCCTCGACAATGTTCCTTTGGTTCCTTCCTCTATGACACGATATCTTCTTACACTTCGTCTTCAGTTCCTCTGCACATTTCTGTCAAACTCGCTCCTACTCCCCTTCTGACAACTCTCCCTAATCGGAAAACAACTGCTTCTGTCGTTCCTTCCTCATTCGTGCCTCCAGCCTACGGAATTCTCATCCTCACTCTATCCGCTGTGCCTCATCCTTCAACTCCTCGTACTTTCAACTTGGCTCCTAATTTCTATCGTAGATCGTTATTTTCTATACGTTGTCTTCATAATTTATTCAAGGAGGTTTATGCCCCCAGTTTCCTTATGTAAATCGCATGTACCATCATAAATTGTTGTTGTGAATTCTTTAGAAATGTTTACATACAAAATTGTCAATAATTTTGTCAAGATAACTGTGTAAAATTGCCATACCCGTTGTCAGGAAATTTAAGCTCGAACATATTTGATCTGGGGCTTTCAAATACCTAAAGTCTTTCAGGATAAATAACTAAAATTAAATTAATAAACCGTTTTTCGATTATCATATTTCACAAAATTGAAATTCAATTTCGAAATGGAATTATGGTGACCGTCCGTTAAAAAGCCAATGGATGTTATCGAATCGTTCGTTACAGACGGATCCCTAATAAAAGTTAAAGGGAGGCGACCAGGGATCAGTAATGAATGTAAACAGATTGATCTCACCGTTGCTACACGACGGTCTTGTCTTCCAGAGAGGTGGCTAAATTTAAAATGCTTTTTCAGGATCTGAGAAATCAATTTGAATACTTTCTGTTATTGTTATCTTTGAGTACATGGATCAAAAGAGAATCGTAATAAGGAGCGTGATAACAAGGTGAAAAGCCATATAAATAAAGATGTTACCCTAAAGAGAACTTTTATTTGTTTAACTGTACCACTCTTTCGTAATCTACAAAATTCAATTGGTTCATCAACAATTGTTCAATGAAATACATTAATATGGATGTTTGGAAAAAAATTATTAGAGATCAAGCTATATTTGTGCTAGCTAATTTTATTTGCTGTAGTGCCAAAAACCTACGTTTCAACATTTTGAACATGTGGGAAAACATTTTATACCGGCACCTAGGATGTTTTTAATGCTTTAAACAAAGGGCTAATTTTAAATTCGAAAGGTTAATTTGAAATTTAAGAGGGTTACTTTGAGAAAAACGGTTATTTTGAAAATAAAAGTGTTTAATGTGAACTTAAAAATTGTTTTTGAAGTTAAAAAGGTTATTTTGAAAATAAAAAGGGTTAATTTGAAGTAAAAATGGTTAATTTGAAAGTAAAAAGGGGAAATAATTATTTAATAGGCCTATTTTATATTTTAAAATTATCTAATATGGAAGAATCATTTTATAATATTTCATTTTATATCACTTTATCTCAAATTAAAAGAAGAATCCTTTATTTTCATAATTAATTTATATCATGTTGAATTTGAATTGTAATGAAATTCCATATGGTTTTTCTAATAACGCTATTAATTTAATTTTAAAGAACTAAATTTAAAAAAAACAGGAATATTACTTTACATATTTCAGTTTAATTAATCTTTCACTATACTTTTCATATACATATTTATTCAATGCTTAGTAAAGATCCTTCCCGGGCAAGAGTTAAACTCCTCCCGTACCTGGTGGCCATCCTTAACTCTCTATTCCCTAATTAACCCCATATCCTACCTTTCATTCCCATAACAACTCTTCCCAACGAAGAAGATTACAACCAACCAATAACGATGGCTGAATTAGAAGAAACCTTAGACGGTCCAAAAAATAAAGCTCCTGGTATTGACGGCGTGCCTAACGCGATGCTTCGTCACTTCCCAGAGGTGGTTAGGCGTCGCCTCTTAAAGTTATATAATAACATTTGTTGCGCCGGAAAATACCCGGAGCAATGGAATCACCAAAGGAGGCAAAGACCCCAGCCAACCCTCAAGCTACAGGCCGATATCCCTGACCACCTGCATGGGTAAAGTCCTCGAGCCTGGAAGAGGAGGAATACACGCGGAAGGCCGGCGATGACCTCGGCTGTTTGTCGGCCCATAAACCTTCCACTTATATATAAAGTGTTTTTGTGAATCTGAAATGGTTTAATTTAATGTTAAAAAGAGTTATTTGAAATTAAAAATAGTTAATTTGAAATTAAATAGAATGAATTTGACGGAAAAAGCAATGCATGCTTGTCCATGAAGTGCTTACACATTCCAGAACATTAACAGACATGAAGTATAGCAATTCAAAATAAATGCTTGCGCCCAACTCAATATTTTGTTTGTTATTTGTTGACTTCTATCGTTAACCATTCGTTATATTCTTGTTATTTATGTAATGCTATTTGTATTGTCTACATACATTTTTTTATAATCATGTATATAACATTTGTATATTTTTACGCAGAAAGTAGTTTTTCGTTTTAAGAAGAAAACAGATTTTCCATCACCCACACTATGTAAAATGCATAAGTTAAGCTGTTTTCTAGGATGTTATTTTACGTTAGTTTCCCTACATGATTCCAATTTTTATACAGCACAATTTAGTATAAAAAAAAGTTCATTATATAAAGTTATTTATATATAAATAGAAAAAAGCTTTTTAATGTTTGTTGATGGGTGTAAATGATCCTACAAAAGGAATGGGATGTTGTCTGATCATAAACAGTGTAGGGTAGATCGATTGCCGCCCCATTCCTGAATTTCTAGTAAATATTTCTCTCGTAAAATAGTTAATAAAGTGATTCATATTTTAGCGTGTGAATTTACGATTATTGTTTTTTATTCCATTTCCTTACACATTTAGAGACCGGGTGTTTCTGGTGGCTCTGAGAAGGACCGAGGTGGATCCGATGGTCCGTGTACTGATGTCGATGAGTCGATTTCGATGCAGCGGCCGATTGCTTTGCTAAGGGACTCGTTGAGCAGGTCACGTCGGTTGTTGGTAGTACGAGAGACTATGCTGCCAGAACCCTCGTTGCTGTAACGGCTTGGTAGCAACGACGAGTGGTATAGTGTGGTTGAGGCTCGACACCCCGAAACGGCTCACCTCGAGTTCTCGTCCACGGCTCTTTCTCAATCCAGGTTCCTTCATTCTATCCTCTGACCCCTCATAACCCTTGGGTACAAGGGAGGTATCCAAGCGCAAAATAATGTAGGGCCTAGAGGGCGTGGCAACCTCTCTGAAGTACAAGCTGTACTCGTGTCGGCTTCGGGTCGTCATGGGCGGCGGGTGCCATATCAGAGGCACACGAGGGTCAGTGTACCAGATCCTATCTGCAAAGATGGTGGAGGGTCCATGACCATCTGCACCACGGGGTAACAAAACGTGTCAAAATCATCCTTGTAACGGGTTTGTCAATTAGTGAGATTTGACATCTTGTCCACGAGTCTGACATAAACAGGTTGAGCCCCTGCAGGTTGTTGGTGCTGCAAGCTCATTGGCTGCAGCGTGGAAGGCGAGACGGAATTGCACCACAGGTGGTCACTACAAATTTACCGGTGTGAAACACAAATCACTAATTATTTTTTTGTATGTTAAAGAATAAAATATTTCTTTATAACAATATTTTAGTTCGTGCCCTCAATTGTTTATTTAGTTTTTAAATCGTTACAAATTACTAAATAAAAGCTTATATGATCGCAATATTGAATGTGTCAGTCATTAAATTCCCGCTCTTCCGTGTTGAATTCGTCAAACTTACAGATTGGCTCATGAAACAACTAGGAAAACATATTTAACCGATAGTGTCATTCGGCATTCACGTCCTACTTTAATATGATAAACAGCACTTGTGAGAAGTGACTCACCTGATAACACCTAAGTGCAAATACGCTTTGAAACAATTTTGCCATTTTGACTCATACATAGTAATTTTAAAAATCGTCTATTAGACGTTCTGTCTATAGTTTTCTATTGTATTATTTATTTAATATTGCATAATTATAAGCAATTCACAGAGAAAGAACATAAGAATAAATCCAGTGGAGAAGCTATTCAGAGTAGAACACAGATAAATCATTTATTAATTATAATCACTCTCACTCTCTGCACTCTCTGAGAACATTGCCAAGTTTATTTACATGTATTTTTCATTAATTTCATTGGTTATACTATTAATATTAGTGATTAGTGACCGTTAATCGATATTTATTTAGAAATCGTGAGATGCGGTCTGGTGTGATGTAGGTTTCAGAAAAACATTTTCTTTATCGTGCTAACGTTACGATCTTTATTGAGATCATCTTCAGGGTTCAAAATGTTTGTCTTCTGTGTAATTGTGGGCACTCTCGACACGACACGCAAGAATGGCACAATTACACAGAAGACAAACACTTTGAGCCCTGAACATGATCTCAATAAAGATCGAAACGTTGGAACGATAAAGAAAATGTTTTTCTGAAACCTATCACACCAGACCGCATCTCACGATTTCTAAATAAATATTAATATTAGGTACAAGCTGTTCTTGGTTCGAATCCCAGTATCAAGGGCTATACATTTTTAATTGAAAATGATTGCAATAGTACTCCTAATGGGTCATCGAACAGACCCATCTGTATGATAGTACTTTCACTTTACTTTATAACAACATAATACTAACAAAATATAACCTTCCCAGTTGTTTATCACCGGTGCGGTCTAGATCGACATTACGTCTAGATCTCATGACACATTCTAGCCACCATGACACCTTGCCAATAATGGTTTGCTCTTTTGTTGTGGTTTTGCACCTCACCAGTGTCTTTTGCCACTGTAGCAGAGTGGTAAGTTCTGACTCGTATTTGCCATCCTAGCGGTTCTGGGTTTACCTATGGATTTTTAATTGAACGAGGTGGCAAAAATGGGTCGTTGAACGTAACTCCCCGTGTATGATAAGAATTATAGCTAGCACTCCTGAAGCAAATACTAGTCTACCATGCTAGTGGTTCTGGGTTCGAATCCAGGCTTAGCCCATGGATTTTTAATTGCGATTAATATGTTGTTAAGTGGTTTGACTCCTTGTCTGCGACACCCAAAGGGTAGGTAGACTTAAGCCCTCTTGTATGACAGGAATTACTTTACTATTAATATTATCATTAATATATAATAGACTATAGTACATTAATATAGAATAGACTAGAATTATAGCTAGCACTCCTGAAGCAAATACTAGTCTACCATGCTAGTGGTTCTGGGTTCGAATCCAGGCTTAGCCCATGGATTTTTAATTGCGATTAATATGTTGTTAAGTGGTTTGACTCCTTGTCTGCGACACCCAAAGGGTAGGTAGACTTAAGCCCTCTTGTATGACAGGAATTACTTTACTATTAATATTATCATATTGTAGAATCTCAATTATGAGTTGTTTGTCACTAGGTCTATTAGATTAAGTCCTTCGGCTTCTTGATTCGTTGTGATTTTGGTTAGTTCGTTACATGCACAGGTTGTGGTAAAGTTAAGTTAATGAGTATGAACATTCATATGAGTGGTTAATGAGTATGAACTATTCTAAGTTGTTGATTGTTGAGTTTTCGTCCTTCCCGATTTCAAGAGCAATTTCGAACTTACTCGTATTGGCCTTGGTTCGTTAATGATTCTGACGAGATGTTTCGCTTAATAGGATGTCCCATGATTATATTATACGATTACAAGATGTTTTATGAAACATCATGTCATGATTTTATGCGTTTTTTTAAATAGTAAAGTGATATTTTGTTTTTTCTTATGTACTTTTCGCCTTACTTTACTTTTTACGTCTATTATCTTTTCTGTTTTTTCTTCCTTACGCTGTTATTTTTATTATTTGCTGTGTTTACCAACACACTTATCTACAGCATAACTTACGGAAGTTAAAAAAAAGATTACTCAGATATCTTGCTAATACAAGCCTTCGTCCCACAAGGAAGCATATTTTGTTCCATCCTTTATGTCATTTACACCTGACCACCTACAAATATAATTTTGCGGGTGACCTCAATAGTGTTTTATGACCCGAATCCTCTAACATCAAAGACAACCTTGAGCATATAAACCACTAGTGCTAAAAGTGAAAGACAAGACCGAATGAGGAAAAATGTACCCAGTATAGACTGAAAAAACACTGTACATTAACAACTAGGCGCCACCGACTTGTACTTATGAAGGATACTTATGGCTATAAGTCTGCACATAGTCTTCTAACTAGAACTCTATCGATGATATTGGTGCCATTTTGGACGCACGGATTGGAATTACGAAGTTCCGTCAAGGCATTCAAACTCTTCAGACAAATTGTCAAAGCTCCTTACTACGTCACTAACTATACGAAATAACTTCAACATTACTTTTGTCTGAGCTGATTTGATCCTGTTTCTAAAAGATCCACACCAAGTTTTCTATCTATCCTGCCCCTACTGCCAAAGCCAATATTGCAGTTTCCCATCACGTCGCCTTAAACGATGATGGCCTCCAGACCCTTATCCCTTAATCCCTCGTGTGGAGCGCCAACGTTGCTGTCCTTCATGTGTAGCGCTGGCGATACTGTCCATAGTGCACAGATTGCAAATAAAATGGAAAAACTCAAAGCCAAGGAAATTATCGGGTTAATTATAAAACGCAACAGGTCTGAGGTAAGTCTAGTAAACATTTCCTTGGCCAAATCTTTTGCCTGTCTCTGTCGGAAGAGTTATTGAAACAGGAGTTTTTAACAACGACCCCTTCAGATGGCTCTAAGATGCGGCATATCGAACTGCCAAAATATCTACTGTACAACGGGTTCCAGGAAAGAAGCATTCGCAAAAGTTCGTAACAGGACCATCACAAAACTTAACTCCTTGTATTATGCCATCATGATTTAATACGTGTACTGTTTAATTGAAAAAGGAAACCCTGGAGCATTCCGATATTGTGGATAGATGGAATAATGCATAGATTGATAATTATTTATTTTATATTTTAAATTGTTAACCTGTGCCAAAAGGGAAAATATAATTGGAGAAAGGAATGAGATGACGATTCTTCTGATAATCTCGGTCCCGTAGCTCGGAGGTGTATTTTGCTGGGAGCTATTTTCGAAATTGTTGAAGATCCTGTATTCCTTCCAGATGGGACAGAGTTCGCTTGGGAAATTTAGCTGGAGATTATTAAGAGGAAGGTATAAATTTCAAAATCGCTGTGCCCAGGGGCGTTCCTCCGGCTAATCCTACGCTTAACACCCTGGCTGGATTTTCTTCCCCTCGTTTTTACAAAGATCTTATATCAATTGTTGATGACTAGTAAAAACAGAAAAAGGGCCTTTTGCGATCGCTACAAGGATTTAATTGAACCAATTTCAACATTTAATCAGCCGACGGTATAAACAATTAGGCCCCTTTTTTATTTTTACCATCCTGAGATGATGGAAGAAAGCTTTTTGAAACCATACCTTTTTGGTAATTATTAATGTTTGATCAATATTATTATTTGATCCGTCATAAGGAGAAACTGCTGAAGCTCATTTTTTTGTTGAAAATTTAAAAATGTTAATCAGTACGAATTCGAAACATCCTTCTACCCCATGCATTATGAAGAAGCTTTCCGCAAGGCAGCCTCCATGGTACCATTCCCTTTTCAGTATACACTCCGCACATTTCCATCAATACATTATTCTTCACGTAGGTAGATGACCACCATAACTTTCAGCAAACCCGGACGTAGGTTTAGACAATTCTAGGACCGGTTAAGGTTGGTTCAAAAAATGGAAGATCAGACTCAAAAAAACAAATCTTCAGCAAATCACCTTCAACTTCCGAACTGTTCATCAGTTCTCGATCTAATAGCTATGAGATAATTTGGCTTGTAAACTTTTTATGACGTAAATTAGTTGTCAAATGGAAAAAATAGGGTTTGATGAGAAAATCGCTTCTCCTGGAAAGTTTTATTTTATTCAACTTTTACTACAATTTTCTTTAAAATTCTTCATCATATTGCTGAAATTATTTTTAATTCTATAGATCAGTAAGAGGAAAACGATCGTAGAGTGCTGTATTTGTTTTACAATAACGAGAAGCGGAGAAATATTTTTTTTTATAAAGAAACGTCACAATTTTAAGCTGTTGCTAAATATGAACAATTTTTTAATTACAATAGTTAAAAATTCTTTAATCAACGAATCTTTTATTTTTCTTATTTTTTTATCATTTTTTAATTTTAATTGAAAGTAACTTTCATATGACATTTCATGCCCAATTATTTGAAATTAATAAAAATCAACAGAAAACATTTTACTTTCCTTGGTTATATTTATTCCAAACCATTTCTAAGTTCTTTACAGGTTAAATGTAATGGTTAATTTGAAATTTAAACGTGTTAATTCGAGGGAAATTAAATTAATTTGATATAGCCATTTAGCTTTTGTCGTTAAATTAGCCCTTTAACATCCAATTGACGGTTTTTACTTTCAATAAACCCTTTTCGATCTAGCCTTTTCTTTCAACAAAAAACCCAGGAGGTTGTATGAAATGAAAGCATGTAATGTAATATATCCCTATGTAGTTTTTCTTTAATATAACATAATTGGGCTCTAAGAAGCCCATATGAAAAATTAAATACGATCATAATTAAAAATTATGTAAATAAAATATAAAAATAAAGGAATTTTCTTTTAATTTGAGATTTTATTTATTTTATATAATGGTTAAATTCTTAACCAAATTGATATTATATTCAATTCGTAATTTTTAATTTTAATTGTAATTAATTTTCAAATGGTTGTTACAGCTGAATTATTTTATAGTAAAAAACGCTTAAGATGGTTTTTTCCGTCAAATTAACGGGCAGAAGTAAGCTTCTTGACATTTACCTTTTTCGATTTAAAATTAACAGTTTTTAACTTCAAATAATCTTTGTAATTTCAAATTATCTTTTTCATTTCAAATTAACCCTTTGTGATTTCAAAATTTACCCTTTCTTTAAAACAACAAAATACCTGGGAGATGATATAAAATTTAATTCGGAAAGCCTGCATTTGTAAAAAAAATGAATATAAAATAATTGGGCTTTTAGAAGAATTTTAATCATATTAAAATTTAAAATTACATTCAGTTAAAGATAATAGCACATTCTTCTACTTTTATTTTGAGATCCTTTTAATATAAAATAATTCAGCTTTAAAAACCCGTATGAAAATAAATTAAAATTAACAATTCACTAAATAATTTTTTAAAAATACCAGCTAAACGTACGAAAGACACAAAAAAATATTGCTGGCAAAGGCGGAGGTAAAAATGAAAAAGAAAGGATGTAAAGGTTCACCTTACCTGGACCAGATTGCACTCCAGAGCCCTGATAAGAGCCGCTCTCTGACGCGCAGAAGATGGTACTTCTCAGCCTTGGAAACCGTGTTGTAAACGGCTCTTCTGTGGCCGGGACAAGACGCGTTAAGCTCTGATGTAATTTCAATAATTGTCTCAAATTAAGAAATGTTAGTTTTGACGGGTATGAATTTTAATGAAAAACATGAATATTATAACTTATACTGGTAATACTTGCTCCCTCATGACCTGTACAAGCGGTTGATAAACATCGATTTTACATTGTAATGGCGTATCATTATTCAAGGTAATATAATCTGGCTTTGATGGCCACTTTGTTTGGTACATATTTAGTTTGAAAGGCGTTTTATACCGTGGACTTAACCGCCGACCGTCCGGAAGTCTTTGGAATGCACCGAGGGTAAAACGCTTCACCTATTTGAATCTACGGCCGTTACAAGCCGCACCCAACGATCGACACTTTTCAAATAATACAAGAATAAACGACCCGCAATGGGGGTCTGGCCGGTTTCATTTGAGTTCCGAGCAATATTTGTTTTTGTTATTTCCTTTCCCGAACGTAAAACATATGGAATAAAAAAAATATAAATACAAAAATCTACTAAATTTGAAAGGAAAGAACTTTCAACGCCGCACCCCTTCCGATTCTGACTCAAACATAAATACTAAGAAATGAAAAACGTGACATTTCCTCTGATCAGGACGTTTTACACGCGATTTTGATCATCCTAGCCCAGGAAAAAAGGGGACATAGAATATAGAAATTTTCGTCAAAATAGCCGTTTGTTACATTAAATTAACCCTTTTTAATTTCTAACTAACCTTATTGTAATTTCAAAGTAATATTTTTTAATTTCAAATTAGCCTTATTGTAAGTTTAAAGTAGTATTTTTTTCTTTAAAACAACCTTTTTTAATAGTAAATGAACCCTTTTTAACTCCAAACTAAACTTATTGTAACTTCAATTTTACTTTAAAATAGCCCTTTTGTAAACTAATTTCAAATTAACCTTGTCTTTAAAACAACAAAAAGACACAAAATGTTAGCGCGTAAATTAAAATACCTACATTAGAAAAAAAAATTGAGAAAAGTACAATATAATATGATTCAGCTCTCAGAAGACGACATGGAAATTAATTACAACTAAAATTAAAAATGATTTAAAATAAAATATTAAAACAATCGATTCTTCTAGAAATGATAAATGATGGAGTGAGGTGGTGTTCAATCCTTTTTAAAAAGATAATTCCTACTGACAGTAAGTTGTTTTGCAACGATCCGGATTTCGAGCCTTTTAGCTCATCATCAGGTTGTAGAAGTCCTTCAACCTGATGATGANTTTTGTTTAATTTGACATATATTTCAGTTTGGTTAAGAAATTGTTTCCCATTATATAAAAGAAGAACCTTTCATTTTTATATTTAATGTTCTGTGATTTTTTATTTTAATTCTAATTAATTTTCATATAGTTTTTTTAAGAGCCCATCTATTTCATATTTTAAAAATATCTCAAAATCTGCCGGAGCGGAAAAATGAAATAGTATAAAATACAAATTGCGGGGTAATAAACTGCAATACCCAAAATCGCAATTTAAATGAGAAAGATAGCTCCCTAAAAAAAATTCTTATTATTGTTATGTAGCATTAGTTTATTTATCATATTTGAATGGAAGAATAAAAGGATAACGATGAGCCTATATTCATGCTGAGACTGTTGCTAGTCTGATTCAATTATTATTATTATTGACCATACAAGCCTATGGGAAATGTTTAAATTATGGAACAAAAATTCGAAATTTTAATTAAAAAACAGGAATAAATTTTATATGCAATTTAAAATGGGATTTTTGCATACATTTGCCTTTCAAATTAAGAATTTTAAAAGGATAAATTAAAGATTTGGATGACAATAGGATAGATTTATGTTTATGAGTGAATGTTTGGAGTAAGAACTTTATAGCACTCAGAAGGGATATAGCTAACCTAACATAGAAGGTTTGGACGGACGTTAGTGCGTGAAATGACCTTAGCCGTTAAAACGCACTTAAAAATTAATAACAATAATAACAAAAGAGTAATATCATTCTTTTATATTTAATTTTATATCATTTTTCATTCTAGTTGAAATTAATTCTCACATGATCTAATAAAAGCCCAATTATTTTATAAAAATTCTCAAATACACAGAAATTTTATTTTACATGCTTGTATTTCATGCCACCTCCTAAGTTGTTTAAATGCTTTAAATAACTGGTTCGTTTTATATTAAAAATCGTTAATTCAAAAGTGAAAAGAGTTAATGTGGGATTAAAACGATTTAATTTGATGTTAAAAAGTGTTTATTCAAAGGCAAAAGTAGTTAATGTGGAATAAAAAAAGGGCTATTTTGAAATTAAAAAAGCTTAATATGTCAGGACAAAGGGTTTATTTGACGGAAAAAAGCTATTAAACAAGAGGGTGAAAAACTTCTCGCCTCGGATTTGTATTCCCTATCTTATACATTTTCGCTAATCTCGTCCTAGATAATCCGCTCTTTTCTCGCTATGTCCGCGTTTTCAAAACCGGTTGAATTGAGATAAGAAATATTTACTGGGCCTATTTACTGCATGTCCAGACGTTTTCCAATAACAGCCTCATTTCCATCCATTAGGACCTCATACCCTTCTATTGTCTTCATAATCTTTAAACTTTTAAATTTTAGCTCACCAACTTGCTCTACCTGAACGATTCGATGTAAATCCTGAGAAATTGGGAAAAAAGGAAAAAATAGCAATTTTCGCCGGACTCGACACAGTTCCCATGGGTGAGTACACGTGCAGTCGATCTATTTCTCTTTTCATGTCGAGGGATGACGTGATCTGTATAGCAAAATGGTACAACGGGCCAAAAACGATTAAGGACTGCAAACAAACGTTCAACAACTTGCTGACCAGCCGATAAAACATCTCAATCCATTCGGGGATGACTCAACTAGTTTATGAATGCGTGTTGAAACAAGTTTCACGAAGACCATCAATCATCAATGATCATCGCTGACGGCGGACCTGCGGAGCATAAAAAATATAAGAAACCATACAAAAAAAAATTATTTAATTATTAGCTGTATAAGTGTTTTTTTCGATGATTGTAGTGATATGTTTACATTAGAAGTTTACTATTTTTAACACTTTTAGGATGATGAGTAAATAAATTGCATTCTTTAGCATGGTCATCGCATTGAGTAAGGCAGTTTCTTGAAAGTGACCAGTTATCACCACCGGAAATGCCGAGGCGAGGTGTTGAGTGTTGTGTCGACACGTGTGTCGCCGATCCGTGCCTTATCAGATCCAGGGATTGAAATCGGTGCCGTCTCATCGTGAATAATGCATAAAATGAGGGAAAATCCTCTCAGCCGCGATGTGCCCTCCAGTTCCGATTAAACACCCATCAATCAGTTTAAAACGTTCAATTAATCAAATCGTTCCAGGGAAACGGACTCGGTTTCGATCCCGTTACTTTTGACACGAATATCAAATTGTTCGCCCTCAAGGGTCATTGACAAAGGTTGTGATATGGAAAAGTCGTTTTTCCTCGTTGGGGAAAAAGATTATTCCCAGACTCATAAATTAGGAAAGAACATTTAGACGGCATGATTATGAAATATTGGGTCATTTCCTGTCATGTCTACTTCGTCATTTACAAATGATGGTTATTATTTACCTCAAAATCCAGACACTCGGAATTTTTTTTAAACATTATGTACAAAAGAATCTCACAATTTTAACTTTAAAGATAATGAAACGGATTTTTACGATCTTTAATTATCTACGCTAATTTAACTGTTTTTGGTAGGAGCAAGGGGAAGACCAAGTTGGTGTCACGGATTTGTACCAAACTTTTTTTGGTGATTCTACACTTCAAAATATCTGACACTTCAAAATATCTGACACGCCATGGTTTACCCCCAAAAAATTTGAAAGTTGAAATTTTCCGTTTTTTAATATTTTTATTTCGACGTTCTGCTTGCTCAAATCAACTATGTGAATGTATCATTTTATAGCATTCTTTTTATGTTTCAAAGGCGATCAACCACTCGGGTCCGCCTTCAAAGCTTTAAGATCGTAAGGGGGCAGCAGAAGGAGACTGGACGCGGCCACCCTTATCTTATGGTCATTTTGCCGGTGCTGTCTCCATCGGGGAGCGTGCACTTCGTCCACACACCCAGGACCACCCGAGGTTTTATGAGAACCCAGCTGACCAGCAGCGCGGTATAGCCCGCAAGCCAACCCGCCGGCGGTCCGCCCCTCCCCAGTACTCCTGTGGGTCCAACGAGTGTTTTATATTTTATATATTAAGTTTTCAGATCGTAAAAATTTGAATAATCTATCGATTTCTTTTGTTTGATTTCCTAAAATCTGTTCGATTGAGCGTGGGAGGTTATAAGCTCTTATGCCTGCCTCATACATGGGTCAGTCATTTAAAATGCTGATGGTCAAAACTTCTACACAGTGATGGCACTCTGGTTGTGGGTCTCTCGCCATGAGAAAACTATGAGTGTATGTCGTCTATGACCTATTCTTAACCTTGTTAGCACAGTTTCGTATAATCTGGATTTGATGATGATCTCCAAGGTTTGACACTACTTTTTAACTCTTACAGTTTATTATTTATTGTGTTGTCCCATTTTTGCTGCCAAGATAGCCATGTTGCACTACTTATGATGGCTGTGAGATTAACAGGTGGCACCGCGGTATCCGGGGAATCAGAAGCAACAGCCTGTTTAAGGGCTTGATTGGCCATTTCATTGCCAGCGATTCGACAGTGTCCAGGAATCCATATAAAATGCACATCAGTGCCTACTGTCTGCAAAAGTCTGAGGGCGTAATATGAGTTGATTAACCGCGAACTTGTTTTTTAGTGTTGTAAGACCTGACAGTGAGTCTGTACATACCGCCACTCTGCTCTGTGTCGGAACAATTATGCTGAAGAATTCATTTATGGTAACCAATTCCGCGGTGTAAATACTACTCATGTTAGAGAGTGACAACATATATTTTCTGTTCTTCCATATGGCAGCGTCCGTTTCTAATTGAGATTTAGATCCGTCTGTATAGCAAATCGTTGTGTTTTGAAGTTTGCTTTTTATTTCATGAATTTTCTGGGCATGCAGGCATATTTTGGTGGTCGGGAGCAGCCAAGTTGGAATCTGATTTGAGCCGTATTTTAATACTGGCGGTAAAGTGATCCCAAGATTGTGTAAACACACGGAAAATTGTTTTATTTTATGGTTGTTTGTAGACTCATATGGAATGTTTTTTTTTAAATTATATTGCAATAAAAATATAGGAAAAGCTATCAAAGTTGATCAATAACCAAAAATTTCTGCATATTTGTCTATATTTTTAATTTATATTTAAGGATCTCTAGAGGTGCTGCAACAAAATGTCTTTATTAGTTTCATTAAAAAAATTGTATAACCTAGTTTACTAGGAAAATATTTGGTTTTTAGAATTGTTTTGGCTATTGATAAACTGATAGCTTTTACTATATTTTTATTACAATTTATATAACAAATACCGTAAAAGGTTATATTTACATAGTTCATTTGAGCAAGTAGAACGGCAAAAAAAATAATAGTAATCAAAAACGGAAATTTTCAACTTATATAAAAAAATGACGAAACTAGGGCCTATCCACATGAAGTGGCGGATAAGTGTCCAATATTTTGGAGTGTAGAATCACCAAAAAGGTTTCATCCAAATCCGTAACCAACCTGGTGGTTCCTATAGGTCGAAAAGTATAGACGACTGTCCGATCATTCTTGCCATTGACCCTAGAATAGACAAAATTATATGTAGGATTTATTTTTGGATTTGGATTTATATTCCCACATCTGCAGAGATGAGCTTATCACTTCTCGCAGTCCACCGGCAATTACGGCTTTTGTAACAGTCACTCTATAACGCTTTACACCTATTACATACTGATCTAATTGAGGATCGATGGGTGTACTTCCGCCATCAGCCCTCTCACACTAAAAATTCACGCTAATAAATGCATTCAGTATCAACACACACTAGGTACTATTACTACAAAACTATCGGTACTTTATACACTAAAACAACCCTGTTTCCTCCAGGAATGAGAAGTGGAGACCCAGTTGCTGCTGTGCTCAAGCATAATTCTTATACCGGGTGGCATTCCTATGCGCTCTCTATATAGAGCCAAAGAATTTTACCTCTCAATAAGGTGGGATACAACAACCTTTCTCTGTATGCTGGACAGAAATTATATGTATAGATTTTACTCAATGAGATTATTATAAAAAGTTACAAAAATAAAAAGGCGCTTCCAGTAAAGTAGGCCAAAAAGAATATTTAAAAAATACATATTCCGATACGTTTAAGCACCATTTAGAGCCCTTAAATGAGGATTTTTGTAGTGATTGAATTAGTTAGACATGTACCGTCAGGTTAAGCCAGGGGCAATTTTCTTTTCTCCTGTCCAGTGAAAATATATTGGACACGTATATTTCAAATGCTTTAACTACGTTTGTTTTAATATTGTTTTCTGCCTTTTTTTATCCTTTTTTTATTTATTCATGCGAAGAAAAGAAGTAAACGTAAAATCGCATTAAATCAGATTGGACGTATAAAAAGCTACAAAAACTAGAAGACTCTTCCACTCAAGTCAAATCAAATTAGTTTTAAGCATTTTTCGAAGTTTAAAAACTCGATTTTTTATGGCAACCAATTTTTTTTTTTTTTTGCTGAATTATCCAAAGCAAATTTATTTTCTCCTATGTCCAATGTTCCTCATAAAAATTCATCACTCCTTTCCATTTTATGTAAAATTAATATTAATACATAAATCGAAAAGCAGCGTTTTTATACTTTTAACTTATGTCAACAATGTAGATGTTGTGTCATTATAATTGAGAAAAATAAGGAGAAAATCAACATTAATATCTTTATTGATAAATAGACATTTTATAATTTATTTTACTAATTACAGACAATACTACATGGTCATATGACCGTCAGGGATGCATTTAAAGATTGCCTAGGATAATAATCAATTAAGTGAGATTAGATAAAATCATAAGACGCTTTCATAAAGTAGGGTGAAAAACAATATTTTTGTAGTACAATACATATTGTGTACAATATATATTTTCTCGTAAATACTAATTTTTAAAGGAAACAAAAAATAGACTTTTTGGTCTGGATTAGCCGGTATTTTTTTTTTTTTAATGCCAGGTGTTTCACTTAAACACTCATGATTAAAAGCCTGTTAAAAGCTGTGAAAAGCTGGTCTTTCTGAATCTGGCTGAATATCCCTGATAAAGCCACAAAAAAACAAAAAACATGTATTTCATGGTTATTAAATGCAATTACATCGGTCGTTTTGTTTTGTTTTTACGTAGGATAACGAAATAATACCTAGGATGCATTAAATGCGATTAGATGGATAAAAATATAAAAATTGTGAAAAAATCAATTTCGATTCGTTCTAAGCACCCTTTAAACAGAACTTTTATTGGAAACAAAAAATAAACATTTTCGGTCTAGATTTATTTCCTCTGTATATTATCAAATTTCCAGGGTGTTACAACTGTTGAATTTTCTCACCTTTGGAGCAATATTGATTTGTTTTTATGTATTTATATATTTATTTAT
The DNA here is from genome assembly GCF_000648675.2 of Cimex lectularius. Lineage (NCBI taxonomy): Eukaryota > Metazoa > Arthropoda > Insecta > Hemiptera > Cimicidae > Cimex > Cimex lectularius. The sequence goes on from NW_019394206.1 coordinate 181,776, forward strand.
TTTATTACAACAACGAAACACACCCGAGGGTGTTCCTACAAAGAATCCAGTCACTCCGGTCCAAGACGCTTCGAAACACTGCCCGAGGTACTAACGTCGTATTCAATTTCATACGTAACCTCCTTAACAAAACAAATCGACTGAAGTATAAAAACTTTAAATCACACTCACCAAAGGCATGTTTTAAAATTTATGTAAATTACTTAATTTTTTCCTCGGCTCCTAAAGCCCATGGGCAAGAACACTCGGATACTTTTCTATTTTTTGACCTAGTATCATGAAAAAGTTTAATTAACGTCGTAATCCCAGGTCTGTAGCTCTGTAGCGTCCCCTTGCATTACAGTATTTGCTCATAAAACCAAGTATGAAGTTAAGCACTACTGTACGACAAAATTCACTTTACTTTTTTTTCTTTTTTTTTAGAAAGAAGGAGAGTAGGTGAAAGAGAGGCAATTTTTATCGACAAATGAGACTTCACATGTTTTTCGCGATCATTCATTAACAACAAATGATTCACCCAAAATACGCCGTTGGGCCGGGCGAGAGCGGTCATTCACGCAAATTCACAGAAGAATTTTGCTTCGACGCTCAAACAATTCACAGATCGTTTCCCTTTTGACATTAACCGGAACAAAGAAAGACAAATTATTAGCTATCCCATCGTTCAACGCATAAACCTGATGAATATCCGTCGAAAATTAACATTATCCACGATTCGATAATGAATTGATTGTTTTTATTTGCATTAGGGGCTTATTTGCTCAGGGGTAATCATATAATTAGAAGTCTTTTCAGAGGATCTTCGGAAGAGGTCAAATCAGAGAAAACTTCCTTACGGTTTTCGCCGAGCTTTCGACAGTTTTATACTGTCATCTTCAGGGCCTGTTTTATTATCATATAAACAAACAATTAAAACATGAAAAAACAATAATTACAATTATTGTCCAATTATTGTTGTAATTATTGTTTTTTCATGTTTTAATTGTTTGTTTATATGATAATAAAACAGGCCCTGAAGATGACAGTATAAAACTGTCGAAAGCTCGGCGAAAACCGTAAGGAAGTTTTCTCTGTTTTGACCTCTTCCGAAGATCCTCTGAAAAGACTTCTTGTATCCAGCAGGTCGATAATCTAGTTCATCGTTACAAAATCATATAATTCTTAAATTTGGAAACCTTGCAAACACTGGACTAATTTTTCCATGTCTATCGCCAAGTTTGCTTCCATATTAATACATAAAGGAAAGCAGATTGGGTTTTGTTATTATTTGTCAGAGCATAAGAACAACTATGAATTAATGCTTCTTCGTTGCGACGATGACTTTGCATTATTAAAGATAATTAGGGTTTTTTGTATGTGTTATAGGGACACGGACAAAGACCTAATCGCGATGACCTCGATGTACTCATTCGTTTTTCAAAAGACAGGTATGGATACGCGAGAAACGACATGTCGACGTAAAATTTGGATGGGGATATGCCCAGAAGTGTTTGGAATATTACGAGATGGCTTAATCTTTGAATTAACCTTTTTTAATTTCAAATTAACCTTTTATTACTTCAAATTAACTTGTTTTAAATTCTACATTGACGCATTTTACCCCCCCCCCATTAACACTTGTTAACAAGAAATTAACTCTTTATAACAACAAATTTACCCTTTGTAACGTTGAATTAACAATTTTTACCATCCAATTGAAGGAAAAACAGATTTGCCAGGACACACAACTGTTGAATCAACAGATGATATATAAAAGTGAAGCCATTGGATACAGTGTTGCCAACATAATTGAGACAAATGTTGAAACTTCCAAATGTTTATATTATGAAATTTTATCAAAAACCTTGTTATTATTGTTTAATTGTAGAGAGGAATCCGTTTTTATTAGCACAGCGCAGTTAAAACAGCACAATTGAACACCACTGGCAATTAACACAATGCCTGAGTTTCCTATCGCCAAATCAGAACAGCCAATATTTCAAGAAAATAAATAGTTTTTTGAGGTACTTTTTCTTTCGAACTACCGAAGGTAGGGTAGGCTTTTATTCAGGAGGGAAATTCAAAAACGTTCATCCTCATAATCAAAATTTCCACTCGCATTTTGTTTATCAGGCCTTTCTGATCAAATTTTGGTACCGTGTCCGTTTCTCTGTCTGTTTGTGGAAAATTCCTTGTAACCGGCAAAACTCCGACATCAACAGGCGAATTTTTATATTTTCAGATAATGTGCGGGGTGGTCTTTAGATGGTCCCCTATGAATTTCATCCAAATCGGATCAACGGTGTAGCCTCCGCATGCGCAAATGTCCAATCGCGTACATGAAACCACTTGTCGGATTCTTATGCAAATTTCAGGGATTATGCGGGTTACTTTCTAGATTATCCCCTATGCATTTTATTCAAAACGGTTTAACAAATGCATACGCGCATGCACAACTTTTGAACAAGCTATACTTCCCGCCCACTAGGTAGACGCTTTTTGGTTTTGTGTTGTTATTTAATTTAGTGAAAAGAAGAGAAAACCCGTTTTTTCGATTTTTCCTGTCGAATTAACTCTTTTTAAGTATAAAATCACCCTCTTCCTGTCAAATTGACACTTTCTTTGAAGTATTAATAAACTTAGGAGATCTTATGAAATGTAAGTATGCAACGAGTAAATATCCTGTGAAATAGAGATTTTTTGTATATACAAAATATTTTTGACAGTTTGACAACTAAGACAATATAAAGTATATTAATACTTTATTATCATATCATGTCCCAAAAAATTAACTAAATCAGCCAATATGTACCATATAATATTAACATTATATTTCATAGCCCAAAGAAATTTATCTTAAATGTCAAATACTTTACTATAGCTTTTACCGTGAAATTAACGATTTTTAACACCAAATGAACCCTCCGTATTTCCGAATTAAACCTTTTTTATATCAAAATTATTATATTTAATTCCAAATTAACTAATTTTACTTATGAATAAGCAATTTCTAACAACAAATTGATCTTTCTCGCGACTGCTAACCCATTATAATTTCAAAATAACTTTATATTTGAAGCATTAAAAAACCTTAGGAGACGTTATGAAATATAAACACGTAAATTAATTCTTGTATAAATTCTTATATATTTGCGATTTTTTTTAATATAAAAAAATTCGGCTGTTAGTTGACCATATAAAAATTAAGTACAATAAAAATTTTAAATTATACAAAATTAAAAGTAAAATGATTCTACTTGTAATTTGAGATTTTTTAAAATACAAAAATTAATTGAAATTAAAATTTCATAAAATTAAATATAAAAATACAGTAGTACTTTTATACATATGTAAACGTTTATATAAAAATTAATTGCAAAAATTATTTAAAATTATACAATAAATTAAAAGATACTTCCCACAATAATTCATTTCTAAACCAAATGGAAATACACCACAAATTGAAAGAAGAATCTTTATTGTTATAATTTATTTTACACTCTGAGAGGCAAAACAATTGGCCACTCTTAATATTTTTAATTATCTCTTACATAATCCTCCATTATCTTATATTATCTTATAACAATATTGATCATGTCGAATGCAAGCATTGAGGAAATACTCCATGATGAATTGAATATTTTCTTCATTGTTTCCGTGGCAATATTTTTGGTAAAATTGCTTTATTCAGCTAAATTTTTTATTAAATTATCTTATTTAGCCTTATCTTATATTTTGCCTTTAAAAATATTCAGTAAATAAAGAAAACGAGGGTGGCCACTTTTTTATATATTTTCAATGTATAATTTTTAATTTTTATTGTCATTAATTTTCCTACTGCCTTGTAAGTACCCAACTATTCTATGGCTTAAAAGATTTCTCAAACATACTTTACATGCACATATTTCACAGTCCCATAACTTGTTTTTAATTATTTAAAGAAAGGGTTATTTTGAAGTTAAAAAGGGTTAGTCTAAAATTCAAAAAAGGTTAACTGGAAGTTGAAAACTATCTGTGAAGGAAAGGGAATGGGAAGAAATCGTTTGATTGAGGAAGAAGCCAATAGCTTGCGGTTGGAAAAATATAACAAGCGTATTCACGATCTTTGCGTTAACCCTGTTAACTCTGTTAGGTCCTGTTAGATCGAGAAAAATGAAGACGTAGACTTGTAAGAATCGGCTAGTTAACATTGTTCGATCTAACAGGCCAGGATCAATGTTAGATGTTAGGTCGAAAATGTAGTCACATTGCTATCCGTTAGGGCGTAGGTAATCAACATGGCAGCCATGAATTTAACAGCTGTTTTTTGTTTATACGTATTTTTACATTGATTAAGTCAGAGCAATACATTTATTTGGTAATTTCTGACCTGTCCTTGTACTCTCATTTATAATAGACACATCCCCTATCCTATAAAGTTGTAGGATGTTAGACGTTAGGATATAAGTTAGGTATGTCGGCACGAATGGAAGCGTTTCATTTGTTAGTACTTTTCGAATGCATAGATAGCATTTTGAATGAAACGGTTGATAAATTCTCCTGTTTTACTAACTTCTGGCATCTTACAATTTAACAAAAAAGAAAACCAAAACAAACAACAACAAGCCTTCATGAACTGTTATAGCTTTATTTTTGGTTCTACCAGTCGCCACGGGCAGCATTGCGGAAAAATAGCGTTTAGCATGTTAAGAAAAGAAGGGGGCGTTCACGATCTTACTGGACATTTCTCTATTCCAGTTAACACGAGTTAACATCTTACAAACGTCGTGAATACCCCTGTTATGTTCAACTCAGATTACAGATCACTCATGGACGTATATGGTGAATAAGTTCTATATTTTCAAATAATAATAATAATGTCTCATTGTTCTTATAGGGAGAATAAACTCGTTTTCTTTATTTTCTGCTAATAGAAGTGTGCAATTGAATTTTTTTCCAAGAAAAATTATTTTTTCTTCTTCTTCTCTCCTAAGAATTGTCAAATTGAGGCGAGGCGAACAGTACATGAATTCAATGGACAGCAAACAATACGTGAGATGTCCACAGGCATCGGGTTTGTACTAAGATATTTTGAGTATTTGTATTATAACGGTTGGTCGGAAAATGAGAAAATTTATGCCATCTATTTGACAGTGAAAGAGTTGTTAAAAAAAAACGAAAGGAAGACAACTCATGTCGTCGGGGAAATTTCATAAAAGAACCATGAGCTCAAAAATCGGCGCAGGGTTTGTAGAGAGTGCTTGTGCGGGGGCGGGAGGACTGGACAAACTCTTCATTAAGGGAGTTTCTTCCTCGACAAACACTCCGAATTAGGTGATATTTCTTACAAATATATTTCAAAACCCCTCTCCTTTTTTTTACTTCTTCGGCAGGATAAATAAATTGACGGTATTTATTTATTTGTAAGTGAAGCATTTTAAAAGTTACGATAAGGAAAGCTCATCAAATGTTTGCGTCTCAAACAACATTGGGTCCGTCTACAATCGTTCGTTTTTGATATCAGCTCTGCACCATCTTCAGAGAGGAATTGTTAGGGAGCAAGTAAGTGATCCAGTGCCAGTTCAATTTAAACTCCTACATTGTCTAAAATGGAATGACAATAAATACATCTCACGCACGTCCAGTTACACAATTGAATCACATGTTTACAGATATTTTTGGTGTAATTGTTAAAAATTTATTGTCTAACTTGTTAAGGAAAAGAAAAATAGACAATAGATGTATAGTGGGTTTGCAAAAATAATTTAGTTGTAGCCTGTACACATCAAGGATAAGAGACGAGGTTGTCTCGAAGCAATCGTCGTTTAAAGCGACGTGGTGGGTTCTCAGGATGGAGAATTGTAGATACAGATTGAGTAGTATGGTTCAGATAGATAAAAAGCTTGGTGCGTAAATTTTATAAGCGGGATCAGAACACCTCAGGCAATAGAAATGTTGAGGTCATTGAGGGTTGTGAGGTGAATGATTTAGTAAAGAGTTTTGACAATTTACCTGACGACTTTTTGGATGTTCATGATATTGGAGATTGCTTGGCCGAACCCACACATCGACTCCGTATGTACAGGCCGCAGTAAACCCTTGTATAAAGCTAGTTGAGTTTTAAACGTCAACACTGATTTCGGTCCAAAAGGCTTCTTAATTTTCCAAATATTCTGTTAAACTGTTTCTTTTGTTTCTTATGTCTTTCGAGGGAAACCCTTGTCGTGGGTTCAGGCCATCGACATTTAAGGCGACTTGATGTTTTCTTGGGAATGAAAAGTATGACAGCTCTTGTGCAGTTTTGGATAAGGCTGGATCGAAAGCTTAGTATGAAACTTTTAGAAGCGCGATCAGATCACCTCAGACGAAAAGAAAGCCGAGTTTATTGTAAATAGTGAGGATGGTAACATAATAAGGATCTTTGATAGGGATGTCTGACAATGAGTCTCCTGCCTACCTATAATCCTAATACCTGACTTGAGTACGTAGCTTCTTGTAGTTGGCGTTCTTTGGAGGATTACACTAAAACACAAACGTGTTTTTCGAAGTATATACATCATATAGTTGATTTCTATTATTACTTATATTGGTAGATCACTTATTGGAAAGGTTTTAAAGCCTGAATTTCCCAATTGTCCGGATTCGAAGAACGAAGGAAGTTTTCATGGATGGGTCAAAATTGTACGGTTATCGTTAAACGGCGACGTCAGTAAGCGTACTCTGCAGCTTAGATTGCTCGAAAGCAGATGAAAGTTTTTGGAAATATTGACGAACATGACAATGATTTCTCTTCCGCCTGATTAAATATGCTGAAGAACATCCAAGTATATGGCAAAATTAGTCTGATCGGAAATAGTGTAGCCTTTGAATTTAGATCTAAAGTGTGTGTGTGTGTGTGTGCGCGTGTGCGTGTGTGTGCGCACGCGCGCGTGTGTGTGGGTGGGTGGGTGCGTGCGTGCGTGCGTGCGTGCGTGCGTGCGTGTGATGCGGTCTGGTGTGACGTAGGTTTAGGAAAAACATTTTCTTTAATGTGCCAATGTTTCGATCTTTATTGTGATCATTTTCAGGGCTTAAAGTGTTTGTTTTGTTGTTGCCCTGAAGTTGATCTCAATAAAGCTCGAAACGTTGGCACGAGAAAGAAAATGTTTTTTCTAAAACCTACGTCACACCAGACCGCATCTCACTATCTCCGAATAATCATTAACTTACGGTCACTAAACACCACATATCTTAAAAGTATTGTATTAATTAAAATTTAAAATAACTAATTTGACACCGATAGAAAATTAATTATCCAAATAAAACGCGTTAATTTGTCGGAAAAAATTGTTAATTTGAAGTTAAAAAGGATTATTTTGGAGTTTAAATGGCTAGCTGGAAATTAAGAAGAATTAATTTGAAATTTAAAATTTCTAATTTGAAAGGAATCAATGTTAAAAAGGTTAATATGAAATTAAAAGGTTAACTTGAAATTGAAAGAATTAATTTGAAGTTAAGAATTATTATTTTGAAGTTTAAATGATTAATTCAAAATTAAAAATTTGAAAATTAAAAGGTTAATTCGACTGAGAAAAGAGGTTATTTGGAATTAATAAGGTTAACTTGAAATTTAAAGGATTATTTTGAAGTTAAGAATTATTATTTTGAAGTTTAAATGATTAATTAAAAATTAAAAATGATTGAATTGACATTTAAAATGGCTAATGTCACATTTAAAAAAGTTAATTTAACGGGAAACTAGTTAATTTGAACTTAGTAATGACTAATTTGAAAATGAAAAAGTTAATTGGACAAACAAGAGGTTGTTTGAAATTAATAAGGTTAACTTGAAATTAGTAGGATTAAATTTAAAGTAAAAAAATAATTTAATGTTAAAAATAGCTAATATGAAATGTAAAAGGTTTAATTTGAAATTAAAAAGGTTAATATAAAGTTAAAATCGGCTTATTTTTTTATGTGACAATATGGCTTTATTTATGTACTTATTTATTTTTTTGCCATTAAATTTGATGTTAAACTGACCTCATGTTTTTTTACTATATTCCGTCAAGAGAACAAGAGAGACTTTAATACATTCGTGAAGATAAGTCCAATATGTATTTGGAAATTGGCAAACCGTCTGGAAAGTCTGATTCACTTTTCCCAAACTAGTGTCACCGTCGATACAATCATTAAGCACTGCCAACTCCTCCGATCGGCTTTGACGGCTTCTTTGTTCACTGTCACCCCTCGCATTGCCGATGCCAAATTAGTTGAAACATCTATATTCTTCTCTTGAAATGCTTGTTATGTTATGCAACTCAATCGATCCAGCGAGAGTTCAGCGTCAGGCACATAAAAGAATTCAAAACAAGGAAATGGCGTTAGATTTTATTTTGTTCACCAGTTATCGACACAGGGTCATTGAATGTTTCCCAAGGCCTCGTGTTTACAAATCAAATCGACATTTAATTCTAACCCTTCAAAAACCACCTTCCATTCTTAAGTTAAGAATATTTTAGAAAGCCAAGATGGACCTTTAAATACGAGGTTCATTTGAAACAACGATAAATTAACATTATAATTTAATTAATTATAGTTTTAATCTAAGGACTTAGTTGAGATGAAAAAGCAAGTGTCACGAGGGGGATTCGAACCCACGGCCTTCGCTCAACTTCTCTAACCACTTGAGCTATAGTGACTCCGATCCATCGAGCACACCGACTTGTCATCTCAACCTACAACCTTTCGAATTTTGCCCTCTTTTTTCGTATTGAGCCGAAGGTCATGGGTTCGAATTCCGTTCGTGTCGCTTGCTTTTTCATCTCATTTAAATGAAAAGTATACATAATTAAAATAATTAATTCGGTCAATTATGATTACTAAATACATATTAGTATTAATAGTAGTATTAATTCTAATTAAAAAACAGCAACATTTAGACAGTTGAACGTGAGTATTGTCATCAAAACACCAAACACTTGATGATGATGATTATGATAATGATAGAATGCAAGAAGCCGGAGGTTCTATATACTCCAAACATCGCCATCTTCTGGCTTGTATTTTTCCTAGTTCCTTAGTTCATTTCCATCGACTCGATCCTCTGAGCAATATGCACTCGAATATGTCATGGGTTTCAGTTTCTTCCTCCACATTGTATAACCTACAACTGAGGTCATCATTGAATAGCCATGTGTAGGTGTTTTCCCAGATGACAGTGGCCTGTTTAGCTGAGACTGTGTTTGCCAGTTTTGGAAAAAGTTCTTTAATAGTGGGTTTACTATGTCTGGCACCTCTGGAGTTCTTCCACTTCTCCTTGAAGGCTATCATTGATCTTGTTATCCCAACTATGTAGGTACTGGGCCTGTATATGATCTTGCAGAACCTCCTTTGGCCAATTTGTCTGCTTGTTTGTTACCCAGAATTTCGCTTTCGCCCTAGCATTTGAGATATTGTCAGGTTGTTCTGTCTTCCCAAGTTTGGATATGAATTTGGTAGATGGAAGCTCAACAAAACAAGGTAGCCAAACATTAGGAAGCATACAAAGACTGGCAAGCCTAGGTACCACAGGGTCAAAGAAACCTTCAATTGTATTAGAAACCTGCCTCCATTAAAAGACGCTAGGAAAAGCTCATTCAGAGATCAGAAACAATTTTTTCTTCTGCTGAGTCAAATTTATTTTGGACTTGGCAACCACGTTGAACGTTATTTTTTCCTAATCTGTGAACTTTTGTTCAAAGAATAAAACATAATTGCTTAAGGTTTGTCACGACGTTGAAAATTTCTATCCAATTTATTTCTGTCAAGGTCTAATTCGAAAATTAACCAGTTTAAATCTAACTAACAAAATAAATAAAATAGCAGCATTCGCGTTGGAAAAACAAACAGTTTAATCTGAAAAGCACATGTTTATTTTTTTCACTGTGTACAGAGAGAAATTTTATGTTTTACAGAAATGTGTGGAAACTAATTTAAGGAAAAACATTACATTTTCAAAACTGTGGGATAATAGATATGTGATTTTTTTAAATATTTTTCCATCTAAGTAATTCTTATTTTTATCTTTTTCATTTATCCTATCATTTACATCATTTATTATCACCACCTACGCGGACGACGCCGCAATGCTATCCTCTAACTCGAATCCTATCCAAGCCACCTCCAAAATCCAGGAACAGCTTGAGCTTATGACATGACTGAACGAAGAAATGCACTCAGCCTACTTTTACGCTGAAAAAGCAGTCTTGCTCTCCATTGTACATCAACAACAAAGAGATTCCAGTTTACTCAAGTCGCTATATGCTGTATATTTCGCCAGCAGACTGACGTGGAATTCCCACACAAGACTTTTTTTAAAAAATTTAATACAAGACTTGCACAGCTGCGAAGACTTCTAAGACCGAAATCGACTTTGACAACTAAGTCGAAACTAACACGGTACAAGACTTTACTAAAACCAATATGGACATACGGAGTGGAACTATGGGGTCCAATATACAGCGCATCCAGTCCTTCCAATCCAAAGTCCTTAGGCAAATTGTCAAAAGATCTTACTTGGTCACTAACCTCACTATCCACAAAGACCTCAACATTCCTTTTCTCAACGAACTGATCCGGTCCAGATTCCAAACCTTCCACACCAACCTTTCGAACCATCCTAAACGTACTGCTCGAGCTATCTCCACTCATTCCCATCCTGACAACCCGCCACGTCTCCTCAACTGACGGATGGCCTCGGGTCATCATTGACATCTAATTAAACACATTGAGTGCCAGCAATGGCTAGCTCGTTAAAGCATGTGTTCTACCGGTGCAGTGCCGGCATTAGTGCGAGTGTTGTACTTTGTGATATATTAATCATATGTGCATATTTGTACAGTATACGATCATGTATAGGTGGGCAGAATTTTTGGAATTTTTTTTATTTAAAATTTTTCGCTTACTTAACTACAACATTTTCTGCATAGAATGAAACTGGTCCGGTGAGATTCCGAGATTCAGAAATCCTTTAAATAATTTTTTTAAAGTTTCGAGCCCACAGTTCTGGTATATTTTGCCTTGAACTTGCAATCTCATTTACGTAAGCTGTTTAACGACTTTTTTAATGTATAAACTCTGTTCAACAGCTCCTTTTCCAATTGAATCATCGTCCAAAGACTCCATACTGCAAAAAAAATCGTTCCTTTTATATGGCGTTTCAGCAGGAAAAATTCGAGCCCATTGCGAAAATCACTTCGTTTAAAAGTGGTATTTCTCAGCTTTCGGTATAATTTTCTCCAAACCCCATACAATTTTGATACGATTCTCTTTTCATTTTATACACAGTTGACGGGTAAATAATCTTGAAGAGAAATTTAAAAATAAAAACACCCAAGAGTGGCGTAAAAAAAAAACAATTATTTTGTACTTTAAATAAAAAAGGTGTTTGATAAACTCTTATATTTTGACCTCAACAGTTAATCTTATGATTCTTCCTTCTAATAATAGGTCATGACCTATTATCCCACCTTCAAGAAGGAAGAATCATAAGATTAACTGTTGAGGTCAAAATATAAGAAAACATCGTTACTCTAATCATGGGAAGTATCAACGGACATGCCAGTACTACCCATCGGGGAGGTGGTATGTTCTACAGACAGATCGCTGAAGAACACGGAACTCAAGTAATGTTAAGTCTGAAGAAATGGTCTTCACTAAATAATAAGTTATTAAACGCTCAACTCAAGAAAGAATTCTTGATAAAATGTAGAAGAAACAATGTTTTTCCTAATTATTTTATTTTGAGATGACCTATTATCCAACCTTCAAGAAGAAAGAATCATAAGATGAACTGTTGAGGTCAAAAAATAAGAAAACATCGTTACTCTAATCATGGGAAGTATCAACGGACATGCCAGTACTACCCATCGGGGAGGTGGTATGTTCTACAGACAGATCGCTGAAGAACACGGAACTCAAGTAATGTTAAGTCTGAAGAAATGGTCTTCACTAAATAATAAGTTATTAAACGCTCAACTCAAGAAAGAATTCTTGATAAAATGTAGAAGAAACAATGTTTTTCCTAATTATCTTAATAACGTGTTAAAAGTGGACAATCATATTTTACCGGTGTGCACAGCTACTTACATCAAAAAACTAGATTCCATATTTTATAATGACCTATTATCCCACCTTCAAGAAGGAAGAATCATAAGATTTGATAAACTCATTAATCGTTTTTCAGATTGAAAAAAAATTGTTAATTAAATTACAACCTTTTCTGCATAAAATAAAACTGGTCCCAAAAAGATTCCAAGCTTTAAGCTTTAGAAATACTTAAATCTTTTTTGGGAGCATCAACTGTTCGTGCGTTTCGTGCCTTGAACTTGCAATTATCGTATGTACAAACTGGGTTCAAAAACTGTTTTTCCCAGTTAATACACTGTTTATCAACTCTACACTGGAAAAAGGATCTTAACATTTTTATGGCAATTCAGCTTCGAGACCTATGCGAATCTATGTTGAAAAGTGTTATTTTTCAGGTCGGTACACTTTTTGCCAAAACTCTTCATCAAAATGAAAACGATTTCTTTATTTTGTCAAGCAGTGATGGGCAAATAATCGTGCAATTTATAAAATAACCTTCCGTTCGGCGGAGAAATAAATTATTTAGTATTTTACACTAGGGGCTCACGAACTAAGCAGTTTGTTGAATGAACTGAATTTGCTTTTTTCTTCAAGACCATACCTTGATCCAGTGTGTTTGTGAGTGAAAACGTGGTCGTTAATTCTAACATTGAAAGAAAGAGGTCACTGATGAACTCATCATTCCTGTCTCGTCCTCTCGTCTTCTTTAAAACACGAATATTCTTATAGCTATAGACAAATATTTGCAGAATGTTCATTGCTTCTCTCAGTTAATCGGAATTTTAAAACAGCGAGGGCAGGAAGACCAGAAATGATTGGGACTGAACAGGAGGTACACTACCACAGAGACACCAAGCATGAAGAAATATTATAAATAATATTTATTCCTTAGGTAAATATATACCCAGGCAATCTAGGAGTCTCAGTGGACAATTCTGGAAAAATAAAGATCAAATGTGATAGAGAAAAGACATTAAAGGAATCAATGGGCACCTGGAGAAAGTAAGAACTATTTATTAACATACTGCTACCATAAATGAGCAGGGACAAAACGTGGAGAAAATAACACCGTTGTAACCCATGGAAATAATAGATGAATCAGAAATACCGGCGTACTGAAAGGTGCAGAAGGAAACAATGGGCTCTTGGTGGCGGTTTGTTTACCACAGAATTCTACAATCTGCAATACACAACTGCAACCTTTCAATCATATCGGCGTGTTAAAGCGTCAAAAATTTGAAGTTTATTAGTGATTCGTTATTCTTCGCTTTCATTCCAGCTGAAAAGGGAAAAGTGTGGCTGGCGGAATAGAGGCAAAATTCTATTCATTTAGTTAGAAAAAATTCACATTGTCCTGCAAGAGATGCTGTTCCAATGGGATCATGCGATGAGCAATTCTATTGTTCGGCCTCTCTTTCCAGTTTCAAATATGTCCACACCCATCTAAGCAGCTTATCTGCTAAATTTATACCGACGCCCTCGCCGCTTTTCGAGAGTTTATCTGTTAGCCAAATTGAGACTGAAGATTATTTGTCTAAGGGGCTTCTTGGTAAAACGGAATGAGACCACTCGCACAAAAGAGATAACGGCAAATTATTTAATTATGTTTATGCTAATTATTCCCCGGGATACTTTGAAAGTATTTTACACAAAAAAAAATTGTTATTCCTATATTATTTTGACAACAAAAACAACAAGCTATAAACGATGCACGAATTTTTTCTTTAAATATTGACAATCAACCGTCAATATTTGAAGAAAACAGATATTTAACTTTTCTGGTCGTATTTTTTCTTTGGTTTTATATTGTTTTATTTACAATGTGAATGGAAGAAAAAACGGTTTGTTGGTTCTTTTTCCAGTCAAATTAACCCTTTTTAACTTTCAATTAAACATTTTCCCTGCCAAATTAACCTTTTTTTCTGTCAAATCAACCCTTTTTAACTTTCAATTAAACATTTTCCTTGTCAAATTCACCTTTTTTTCTGTCAAATTAACCCTTTTTAACTTTCAATTAAACATTATCCCTGTCAAATTTACCTTTTTTGTCAAATTAACCCAATTTAACTTGACATTAAACATGTGCCCTGTTAATTTGCGATTTCTCGATCAAATTAACATTCTTTCTTTTTAAACTAACCCTTTTTATCTTCAAATTAACTTTTTTCTGTCAAATTAGCATTTTTTTAATTTTAAATTAATATTCTTCCTATCAGATTAACTTTTTTAACCTCAAATGAACCCTTTATCCTATCAAATTAACCTTTTTGACTTGAGTTAATTATTATACTTGTCAAATTAACTCGTTGTTCCTATCAAATTAACCCCTTTTAAATTTAAATCAACTATTTTTCCTGTCGAATTAACCCTTTTTAATCTAAAAATTAGCCCTTTTCCTGTCAAATTAGCCATTTTTTAAAAACATTAAATCTTATGAATTTACATGAAATATAAGCACGTAAAGAAAATTTCTATATAATTGCGTTTTTTTTTTAAGTTAGTTTTTTTAAGTAAATCCAGAGAAGTCAGGTCTTCGTGTTAAAAAAATCGGTCACAGCCAGTAAATAGCTTGCGGTTGGAAAAATATAACAGGGGTATTCACGATCTTTGTGTTAACCCTGTTAAATCTGTTAGGTCCTGTTAGATCGAGAAAAATGATGACGTAGACTTGTAAGAATCGGTTACTTCACATTGCTCAATCTTAACAGGCCAGTGCCAATGTTAGGTGTTAGGTCGAAAATGTAGTCACATTGCTATCCGTTAGGGCGTAGGTAACCAACATGGCAGCCATGAATTTAACAGCTGTTTTTGGTATACACGAATTTTTATTCTCAATGCGCATTAATTAAATCAGACCAACACATTTCTTTTGCTAATTTCTGACCTGTCCTTATACTCTCATTCATAAAAGATACGTCTCCTATTCTATAAAGTTGTAGGCTGTTAGACTTTAGGATATAAGTTAGGTAGAAATAATGAATGGTGGAGTGAGTGCGGTGTTCAATCCTTCTAAAAAGATAGTTCCTACTCACAGTAAGTTCTCAGTTACTCACTATCTTTTTAACAAGTTAGGTATTGAAGCGTGTCATTTGCTAGTACTTTTCGAGTGCATTTTGAATAAAGAGTTGATTAATTTTCCTTTTTTATTAACTTCCTTCATCTTACAATTTAACACAAAACAAAACCATAACAAACAACAACAATCCTTCAAGGACTGTTATAGCTTTATTTTTGGTTCTACCAATCGCCACCCTCCGCCCTATTGCGGATAAATTAACGTTTAACATGCTAAGAAAAGAAGGGGGCGTTCACGATCTTACTGAACATTTCTCTATTCGAGTTAACATCTTACAAACGTAAACCTCATGGTTTTAACGCAATCCGTTCAAAAGTTATGATTTTTTAGTGTTTGTTTAAAAAAACACATGTTTCTTTGCCCAAAACGTGAATTTTTTCCACTCTAACCTCACTTTTCCCAACTGAAGTTTTAGATTTAGGGCCAAATTTCGTTTTAGATTATTCCACTTTTGTTCTAAAAATTGCCGGTCTACTTGCAAAATAACTGCGCAAACATCATGAAATATTCAAAATCGTTATTTTGATCGACTTCATTAAATCGTCGCTCCCTTACATTTTTAAAAACGTTAAACCAGCTAAAACCTTCAACATTTTATGATATTTACAACGTTCTAATTCGAAACTTCGTTTGTTTTTGATTTTTTGATGGCAATTTTAGTTGGAAATTGGGAAAGCGTGGTCCGGGAAGTATCCAGGGAATTAAATGCTTGCTCAAAGAGTTGATGGTAATTTTTATTCTGAAGAAGTTTTTTTTTATTAATAAATTATTTCAGAATATATTTTCTAATTATAAATTTACATGACCGTTCAAGTTTTATAAAACAATTGGGCTCTGAGAAGACCACACGAAAAAATTACAATTAAAATTTAAAATTAGGTAAAATTAAATAAAAAAGGAAATGATTCCTTTCTACGCGTGATTTTTTAAATTTAAAATAATTCGGCTATTAAAAATCATATGCAAATTAATTAGAATTAAAATTAAAAAGTACATAAAATTAAATATAAAAACAAAGGATTCTTCTTTTAATTTGAGAATTTTTTTAAAGAAAGATATATTTAGAGGCTTTTTTAGAAAATCTCGAATACCGGCGAAAGAAGAAAAAAAAGGAAAACATGCGGAGGGCCGGCGATGACCTCAGTTGTTTGTCGGCCCATAAACTTCCCCCTTTATGTATATTTAAAAACTCTCGAATTGTTACAAGAATAATTTGTCTGTATATTTAATTTTAATTTTCATTGAAATTAATTTTTATGTGGTATTTTAGATGAGAACCAATTTTATCTTTCTGAAAAATCCCGAAATTAAAAGAAGAATAGTTAATTTTTATATTTAACTGTACTTTCTTTATTGTCGTAATCGAGTCGTATATTTCTGAATGTAATTTCGAATTTTTTATTTTATATTTGTAATTTGTTTTGAAAATGAATATAATCGATTGATTGTAAAATAAACACTGTTTAAGATTTAAGAGTGAATTTTATTATGGACAATTACATTTTTACTACCCAATTTTTACCTTAATTTGCACTTTTTGAAGGTTTTTACTGCTACGCAGAGGATTTCTTATTTGAAGGATCGATCACAGCAATGGTTAATTTAGAAGGGACATGTACCGAATTAACAAGGTTTCGTATAATTTCCTTTCCCTTTCGGTGATCCATCAACCTCTAACTCTACACAGACATCCTACGCGTCAAAATGAATAACCTAATTAAGATATAAGGGAAAAATGGATGGGAAATTGTCAAAATATTTGTCCATTGTAATTTACTCTGCAAACGCCCTGACTCAATTTCGGTCAGGCGTGACACTCGTCATTTCGCCTTTGCGAGTTCGCTCTGTCAGTGTTAGAGGGGGCGAGGTGTTTCTGGACTGCGGATTGCGGTTTGTTCCGAGAAAAGGAAGAGGTGGAAGACAACCGATGCATGACTAAGGATATGCTCAAGGGCAAGGACCCTAGGATCGGCGGGCATATCCGGTCAACGACCAACTTCCGTCCGCAAACTTTGTCAAGAATTACTCGCCAAAATCGTAACTCGGCATTATTTTTATCTTAGCAGCGGATGCGCACCTCAATTTTCTCCCCGTCTAATATCTTCAATAAAATATACTTTATTACAAAGCATCTTCTTTTTATCTCTGATGATCAGTTTCATGGGAAACAAACACATTCACTTTTTTGTTCAGTACCGGATGCACACTAATTTTTCTAGCATTGTTCTATTAAAATAACTTTTATTACTACTCACCTGCCATGCATGTCTTGTTTTCTTAATAAGTTAAATAAAATATATTTAAAAAAAAAACACTTTCCCCGTTTCTTTGTTATAGTCTTTTTGCTGGAAGTGAAGTAAATGTAGGCAAAAAAAAACAAAAGTCGAAAGCTTCCAAAAGTGGTTTGTCATTTCTCCGTGAACTCATTTCAGGTGACATGGAGGGTTGTTTGGATGGAGGGTAGTGGAGAGACCTTGGGCAGTAGGATTAGAATGGATCGAGAGCTTGATGTGAAACGTGTTTCTTCTGTTTTTTAAGTCTTTTGTGGGGAATCCACGTCAGTCTGCTGTCTAGTTATAGCCTTAAGTATCTGAAGAAGAGGAAGCCGGTAGTTCCTTGTTGTTGATGCTGTGGAGGGCAAGACTGGCCCAGGAAAATGTATATCGAGTTTATTTTTCCAAACTCAGTCTTGTCCTCCACCTTTTGAAACTGAAGTTGTTCTTTTTGATTTTGAAATTTTCTTGGATAGGATTGCGGTTATTAGACTGAACTGCTCAATATGAGGGACAGGAGGTCTCAGGCCATCGAAATTTAAAGCGACATGATGGTTTCTTGGGAATGAAAAGTATGACAGCTCTTAAGCAGTTGTATTAGGCTGGATCGATAGATTAGTATGGAACTTTTACAAGCGCGATCAGATCACCTCAGACAGTAGAAATGTTAAGGTCATTGTGGATAGTGAGGTTACTGACGTAGTAAGGAGGTATGACGATTTGTCTCAATCTCCTATCTAGCGATAGTCCTAAGTAACTGATTTAATGAAAATAGGGCGGTTAGTGGCATTGTAAGCACCATTGACGATTTACCTAAGGACTTTTTTGTTGAGTATGATATTAGATTGATTGGTGGTGATATGCCAAGGAAGAACTTGGTCAATATGCATCTTTACATATCGAAATGCACATTGCAAATATGTGCATCTGGAGGACACATGTTAAGTTACTGGCCAATATGAGAATTAGGGCGAGGAAGTTTCGAGGCCATCATTGTTTTTTAAAACGATGCGGTGGGTTTTCGATATGAAAAAGGGTAAATAAACCATTAGTAGTAGGATCAGGATGGATTTAAAACATAGTGTAGATCTTGTACAAGTGGGATCACATCATCACAGGCAACAGGAACGTTGAGATTGCAGATAATAAAATTATATTTTTCTAAGGACTTATGACTGGAAGGCATTATTACAGGGGTTTAGTGGTACAGATAGGCCGAAGTAATGTTTTATACAGTGCTAGTTCATTCTATATAAGGAATTAAAGGAGCAGAAGGTCTCGTGGCCATCGTCCTTTACGGAAACTTGGTGAGTTTTCGAGATAGGAAAGTGTAGATAAAGCTTTGGGAAAAATCAGTCTGAATGGACTGAAAGCTTACAGTGAATCTTTTAGAAGGGGGATCAGATCACCTCAGACAAAAGAAATGTTGAGGTGATCCAACTACAGATGCCTCGTACTTGTCCTCCAACTTTTGATTTCAATACTTGATTTTTGTACCTTTGGATGAGCTCTTTGCCAAGAATTTTTTTATTCGTTCTAAAGCCGAATTTTTCGAGAGCTTTAAAACAGAACTTTCACGGTTCTTTTCGAGAAAATCAAGGACAGGACAATGGAAAATACAAACTACTAGTCCAACCTAACTTTTGCATGTTGCAACAAAAAATGAGCTCGAAAAGCTTCCAATGACGTTGTATGTTTTCATTGCGAACACTTTTTAAATCTTTTGACTCTACTGAAAAATGTTTTCACGCATAAAATTGTACTTTTCTCTCCATTTTGATAATAATTGATTTTGATAATAATTTTTTTATAATTATTAAGTTGCTGTTTTAGATTAGTTATGTGTAAGGAATTGTAAAATGGTTAAAATAATATACGGTTACAATCTAGATTAGAAACGATCGACAAATTTGTTACCAACTTCAAACTCTTGCCTATTAAAAATAGTTACTAAGAAAATTCTGTTTCCCATAACTGTTAATAACACTTTCAAAAAACATGGATATAAAATTTTATTCAAATTGAGTAAATGGATTTTGTGAAAATTGTACAAATTTGAAGGGCGTTTTTGGTCTTGTCTGGTTTTAAAAATAACTTTACAGCACTTTTTGCGTTTTGTATCTTTAGGATTTCGGAAGTTATTGAAGTTGAATGGGGGCGTCTAAAAAAAACCTTGATTTTACCCAATCCGAGTCATGAGCGGAGGATTAAGCCAGGTCGATGGTGGTAAATCTCGGCGGAGAGCGGAACCGAGGCCATCCTCCCTTAATCCTTTCTCTAAGGCGAAAATTGTGGCCAATGGAACCGGGATTTGGAATAATCTGGGCATTTGACGAGTGAACAGATGGAAGCGTAGGATTTACAACGTCACAACGCGCAAAGCAAAAGCAGAATCATTTATCCATATTATGCAAAGTCCCATAACCTAGGAGATGTTTGTTTAAATTTAGCATTTTATGCGTGTATTCTAATATATAATAAGACCGGAAAAAGTTAAAGCTGAAGCATGAGATTACAATCAAAGCGAAGGGATTCTGTTTCAAAAGGTAAACCATCCATAGAAAGTCAGAATAACAGAAATTCAAAATAAAAAGAAAGCTGCGGAGCTTTTTCTCTGTTGAACGTTTGACCAAGACAGTTTTTCTTTGTTGGTCTCCGCTTGCGGTAACAATGAATAATAGACGATAGCCGCCACAGGCCGGCAAACAGGCCTTTATTTATTTAGTTTTTTGGACATAGCCGTGATTAACCAAAACCTCGAAAAACAATCGTAAATGAAATGTAAACACTGATTTCCAAACGTTTTCTCTTTGTTTCTGAGAGGATTGCTCACGGGACAAAGATTTCCGTCCGATGACCTCCTTCAAACTTAACGAAGGCGAGTATGAACAATGCAAAAATGTGGCCAGTTGTCCGCTTATTGTCAGCATCAACATTGCCCAAGGAATAAGCGTCTACGAGGTTAATATTCGACAGTTGATCATCTCTGATCATTCCGGTCAGTTCAATCTTTATCGACCACGGAAGAATACGTGGTACAGCGAGAATATACGGACTAATGAGGTAGGGAAAAGTGAAAACTCATTCAAAATGTACAAATACAATTTGTTCGGAGCTTCCAATAGTATAATTATTGAAATGTCTCTCTCTCTCTCTCTCTCTCTCTCTCTCTCTCTCTCTCTCTCTCTCTCTCTCTCTCTCTCTCTCTCTCTCTCTCTCTCCCCCTCCGCACGGCTCATTTCCAAATAAATTATATTGTATCATGGCAATTTTATGATTTTTAATGACAGTCTGAGAAATAAAAACTAACGTTGTCCATTAAAACTGCGCACTTTTGCGTTAAATAAATATAACGGGATTT
This sequence comes from Cimex lectularius, assembly GCF_000648675.2. Lineage (NCBI taxonomy): Eukaryota > Metazoa > Arthropoda > Insecta > Hemiptera > Cimicidae > Cimex > Cimex lectularius. Next base: position 202,552 of record NW_019394206.1, read on the forward strand.
CCAACCTTGTGGATTTACAGTGGCGGTTCATAGCCTTCCATGAATACTAATACTTAAAACAATGAGATAATAAGAAGTGTTGGGTGAAACATGCTCCAGAGGAAGACAACTTTATGCGGTACGTTTTACTTATTCCCGTCGTTACTCAGATTAATAAGTTGAGAGTTCAAGGCGTCTTCTATTTTTAGTAGGAAATGAAACCGCGATGAAACGAATGGGCCGTTATCCATTAAACTTTAAAATAATTGCGACGTGCACTAGTCTAGGTGGAGGAAGAGTTTTTATATCAAAACTTGCTCTGAATCTAATTTCAAGCGGTGAGATGTTGGACAGAATAGGAAAAATATTTATGTCCTCGCATCACTGTCACCGTTCGCAGTCCCACACGGATCCACTGTGTGTATTTATGTTTAAATTAAAAATTTAATAACAGATATTCTCCTAGATATGGCCAAAATTTTCGAAACGCTCCTTTTCAAACACCAGCACATTCATTCCTTTCCATCGATTCGAATTCTATCCTCATTCCACAATTCATCAATGCTTCAGGGATTTTGATACTATTTACTTTTCACGCAGGGCAGAGAGTACGGATCGCGTACGTTCTTAGACATGACCTATGCTTTTGACATGGTCTGGCACCTGGGAACTCTCTTCAAAACTGCTCGCCCAATTGATTTGAGATTAATGTGGATTTTTTTAGCTGGACTTTTCAACTGCTTTTAATCTATAAGGGAAAAATTTAGAATTTTTTCATTATGGATGGCTCAGCAAAGGCAGAAAAATAAATTTTTAAAAATACTTAAAATATTTTTTGTAGGTTCCTAGGGCGTTGTCAAGAACGCTCGCACATGCTAATTAATATTTGCCTAGCATCACCGAAAAAAGTTTCATACCAAGTCCGTAGTCTCCTCTTGTCAGTGCATAGCTTTTCTTTCTTTTTTTTAAAACAATATAAATTTAAAAAAACCTTCCGTTATTTCTGTTGGCCGTAAATCGAAACAATTTTCAAGGAACGACGAAAATAGTGGAAAGATGTTCAATCCGAATCAAACATTCGACGTTTCATAGTCTGACATGCCATCTAGTAGTAATTTCGCTATTGTGCGATTGTTACAATCTGTATCGATAATAATCCAAACGAAACGGTGCAAGTTCGGCCATTGCCGTCGAAACATTCGCAGCGATAATCCTTTCCAGAGGTGAAACCAAGAAAAACGGTTGCCCCAGACGCCATGATATTTCGTGAGGCAGCGACCGGGTTTAAACTAATACACTCGAAATTGCACCGACGAAGACGTAGTGCCTCGTGTAAACCAGCAGTAAAAACAGCCCTAAAACTTATATATGATTACATAGACAGTAAATAACTTTTGATTGCTCAATCAGACAGTTTTGCAAGGTTGTTTTAATTGGTGAAACAAAAATCATTCGAGGGTTATTTTAAACTGTCCAGAGTGCGTACAATTTTGACAGGGTACTTTACAAAAAAATCAGTTAATATAAATAGATCCCATTACCAAAGGAAGTGATGGCCACAGAGCTGCTTAAACCTCGACTTATTTATCTATTGTGCCCCTCTGGACTGGTTAGAGCTCACTAGTCTATGTGATCTATACAGGGTGTCTTTTTTAGATATCCCGGCTGAATTTCTCTTGAAGTAATGACGATATAAAAAATACATGTTTCATATTTTGTTATTATTTAATTGCGGCAAATTAAACAGTTCATCCTTCTAGCCCAGTAAACTTGGAGTAAACAGTAAATATTGGAGTTTAAAGCCGGGCGCACACTACGTCGGTGGCGCGGCGCGGCGCGGAATTGTGAAGGTCCGCACACTATGTAAGAACTGCTCTCGGCCGCGTTGGTCGAAATTTCTCCCTCCATCTCATTAGCGCTGAGGTGTTGATTTTGCATTTTCAGAAGTCCCACGTCACAATCGTCGGCTTCGTCTTTACAAATATGAAGTCCGAGGACACCCGAACTCAGAGTTCCGACCGCCCCGGCGCACACTAGGCCGGTAGCGCAGTGCGGCGCGGAGCCCGATTCCAGAAGCCTGGCAACTTCCTCCCGCTCCGAGCCGCGCCGCGCCACCGACCTAGTACGCCCAGCTTTAGGAGGAAACGGGGAGGAAAGTTGTAAATTGTTTTATATACTGTTTGTTATATCTTCATTTGAGTCTGAATACGTAGAATCTGAGTTTAGAAGGTCTTAGGAAGTGTGAAAAACTATTGGTAGCCAGAAAACCAGAAACTTGTTACAACAAAAGAAAAACAGGGGCGCAACGGTTCAGGCGTTGACACGGTGCTCATCACTGTAAGGTAAAGGTCCCGGGTTCGAATCTCGAATCGAATTTTTGGCCTATATAACTCGTCAAGAAAGTATTTTATCAAAAGCATCTTTCATATAAAAATGAAAGGAAATTAACTTTCCTGTTGAACGAGTACTTCAACTTTAAAATTCAAGTCAATAATGTATGTAGTCGGTCGTAATGGACAGTCGAAAAACGGCAATTTTTCACTTGGAAGAAACACTAGTTCAATGCGTAATCCTTATGCTACCATTAACTTACATTTTAATCAGATTTAATGCTAATATAACAAAAATAATTTTTTTTTATCCGAAGAAAATCAAACATTGATTTCAGTTATCTCAACTGGAGTTTAACCGTATGCTAAGATAACAGAAAACAATTTTTCTGTTTTTTTTTTCTTTTTTAAATCGACAGGATGATTGTCTACACGAAACACGGAAGAGATAAATGCCGTGAATTACGGGATAAATGCAGCTTTACATTATGCAGTTATTATTAAAGTAATTTCTACATGCAGTAGTCATTTCCATTGCGTTTTTAATGACCGGGGATGAACGGGAGAAACTTTCGACCCCTTTCAAGCCCAGACTTTATCGATAAAATTTCAAACATAAATCTTTTTTTCTTTGAATCAGTAGAAACTACAATTGATTACAAAATTGGCTAGGTCGCGTGCAGTTGGTGGGTACGCTTAGTGAAAAAACACGGAAATAGGCCCAAAATCTTTTATCCACATAGATTGATTATTAAAACTAAAGATAATATTCAGCCAATTTTTTATCGTTTTTTAACTCAACCTAAAATGATCATTTTTGATTCATTAACTATCTGACTCTAAAATCTAACGTATCTGTTAGTTATTATGAAGTCAGTTAAGGTGCTGATCTTTCCTCTTTCTTCAGTATTGGAGTTAAAGTACAAGGTAGCATTCCACGTCATCTCCTACTTACAGTGTACACTGCCGGTATTCCTTTAAATCCTAACACATTCGTTGCTATTTTACAAGACTCATGGGCATTTCCTCGCATCAAAACGATGCATTCCATATCCAAGCCGATTAAAAATTTAATAATGGACCAAAAGTCTTAGAAAGTTCATGGAAATAAGCGTTTTTTCATAACCTCTACCTTCCTTCAAGCGTCTGACGCTAAAGACGTCTAAAATAGTATAATATCTAAATATGGTTATTGATAAAAGACTGACAAATTATACCCTTTTAATTTCAATTACCTTTTTTTATACTTTCATATTAACTCTTTTTAACTTCAAATTAAACGATTATTTGGAGATCATGAAATGCGGTCTGGTGTGACGGAGGTTTTAGAAAAACATTTTCTTTGTCGTGCCAACGTTTCGATCTTTATTGAGATCATCTTCAGGACGTTTTATTTATAAACTTTTTTTTTATTTTACATACATTGTCTAGGACATTATACATCCTTGTGGCAGAGGGCTTAAATATATTTACAATATTTGTTGATTTGGCCTAGAGAAATAAGAACAGTGGTGAAAATTATACTAAAAACCACTTGCAGAAAGAATACATTAATAAATAGGGAAGTTACAAATAATTACATATATTATAAATTATAAATCATAAGTCATTGACTACATATGTACAATAGATAAGTTTGATAAACAACACATTTCTTTAATATTAGCTAATTTCATAAATAAGTTAATAAATAAGCAAGTTAATAAATAATTACTAATTATTATGAGTTAAAATCATTGAATAGACTTGTACAATACATAGTCTGACATTTACTAATTTGGTAAATAAATAAATACATATATAAACAGTAAAATTAACAATTTAATAAATAATTTAATAAATAATATCACAGTGAATAAATATACAAAGCAGTCATACTAAAATGTGTTTGATCCTCCTGTGTTTCCAATTTTTGTTGAGGTTATAGTTTCCTACATTCTTTACTGTCATATTTGTACTCTCAGCGCTACGTTCATAAAAGGAGCTAGTGATCCTTTTGATATCATCCTTAATGTATGGGATGTTTAAAATTTCGTGCATATAATTTATACGAACACTTCTTTTAGAGGATGTAATTAACCTTAAAAATTTATTTTGAATTGTTTGTAGGCACTTTATATTGGTGTTACTTGTGTAGCTCCATACCTGACAGGCGTATAACAGCATTGGTCTGGCTATGGTTTTATATATAATGAGTTTATTTTGGGGGCTCATCCCAGATTCTCTACACATTAAAGGGAACAGTCTTGATAGCACACTTCCCTTTATCAATCTTTTTACAAGTGTTGGTACCAAAGTTAAGCTTGCTATCGAGGTGTAAACCAAGGTACTGAACCTATTGCGCCAAGGAAAATTTGAGTCACCGATTCTTATAAATTCGCTATGCATAGGATGTCGTTTTGTGAATAGAATCGCCTCAGTTTTTGTTGTGTTTAACCTGAGTTTCCATCTGTGGCAAAACCTAACGATCCTATGTAGGCTTGGGTTCAACTTGTTAGTAATAGCACTTACCCTCCAAGATGAACAGTATATTGCTATGTCATCAGCATACATAGCTATTTCACAGTCTAGCCTAGGGAGTGCATTCATATATATGTTGAACAAGGTTGGCCCTAGAACCAAACCTTGTGGGACTCCAGCGGGAATTTTACATGGTGGCGAGACAATTTCATTGGAGGTTACCCTGAATGTCCTTTTTTGTAGATAGCTATGTACTCTAACAATGTAGCTTGGGAATTTGTCTTTTATAAACCTATAGACAATATCTTTGTGCCAAACCGTATCAAATGCCTTCTCCATGTCGAGCAAAACCATCCCCGTGTGTTTTTTAAATTAAAATTCAGTGTCACAACGTTGTTTAAATTTTACAAATACATGTAGGATGTGTAAAAATTTAAACAATGTTTATATATCCCAAGCCCTGACGATGATCTCAATAAATATCGAACCGTTGGCACGATAAAGAAAATGTTTTTCTAAAACCTACATCACACCAGACCGCATCTCACGATCTCCAAATAATTATTAACTAACGGTCACTAAACACACATTCAAATTAATTCTTTTTTACTTTCATATTACCGCTTTTTAACTTCAAATTAAACATTTTTTTAACTTTCATATTAACGCTTTTTATCTTCAAATTAATTTTTTTTTACTTTCATATTAAGACTTTTTAACTTCAAATTAAACTTTCTTTACTTCAAATAACGGGTTTTAATTTCAAATATACTTTTTTAAATGTCTCATTAACTCTTTTTAACTTTCAATTAGTCTTTTCTAATTTAAAATAAATTTTTTACTTCAAATTAACCTTTTTAACTTCAAATTCGCCCCCTTTTAATTTTAAAATTTTAATTTCAATTCAACCCTTTCTTTAATGCATTCAAAAAATGTAAGAGATTATGAATTATAAGCATTTAAAGTAAAATTCCTGTTTGTTAAAGGTCCCCACAAGGGGGCGTCGGTGGCCGCAACGGTTTAAGGATGATTCACGCTATACCGTGTCGGGGCCGAGCCCGGGTCTCAACCGAGCCATAGCGTCCGAGTGGAGTCCGAGCCTTTATGCATGCTGTTCCGTAGTAGTTCCGTGCGAACCGTGGCTGAGTGTTGGTGAGTGGGTAACAAGCAAAATGCAATTTTCAGAACTTGAACTAGCAGCAATTGCCGTTGCACTTGATGAAGAAGAAAGGGAAAACCATGTTGATCGACTTCACACAGCAAAGAGGAGATGGGGCGTGCATCCTACTTGGCGAAAGCGAAAGTTGGAGGGAGAATTTGCCACACTATACAAAGAGTTGTTAGATGACGAAAGTAAATTCTTTGGCTATTTTCGAATGTCATGGGAGTGTTTCAACGTTTTACTTCTAAAAGTGAAAAGTGGCCTCACGAAACAGAAGACATTCTTTCAGGAGCCCATTTCGCCATCTGAGCGACTAGCAGTGTGTCTCAGGTAAGTCAATAATAATATAGACAACCGGATCAGAATAGATAAGAATAAATAATAATTACCGACTTAAAATATGTATTTAAAACAAAAGTAACATACTTACAAATTTCACATGTATTTGAAACGTGTACAAATATTCTATAGTCTTAATAATGCTTTAATAGTCATGTTCATTGAACTGAGAAAAAAAAGTGCTCATCTCATTTTTTGCTGGTTGTTGTGGTAGAGCAGGCGAGTGATTTGGATGTGCGTCAGGTGTTGTAGTCCAGTTTGGATTCGGGTGGATTGGTGGAGCAGTTGATGTGGAACTGGTAGATGATTCATCTGCTGGGGATGTCTGCATTTGTGCGTACTCTAGATCCTGCACTATTGAAAAAATTCTTCCTTTTGCTAAATGCTGGTAGTATGGAGAAAACGTTTTTATTGTCGGTATTAAACCTTGGAAAAATGCGTCAATAGGGTGAGCGTCAGTTTGAGACTTTTCTTTTTTTTCAATAATATATCTCATTAAGGTATTCGATGCACTTTCCGTTGGATATTGCAGTGGTGCTTGTGACATTCTGCGAGTGTAGCGGACTTGATGATGTTTTCGAGTAGGTCTTGAAGTTGATACTGGTCGTGATAGAGATGATGGGCAACCATCAAGTGGTTGTGACAACGGAAGAGGTGTGGAAGGTTGTGGTTCCAATGGTACGTCGTTTGGCTGCACATTTTGTGAAGAACTGCCTGGAAGTTCCATACTGTCATTGGCATCATTTTCTTCATTTATCTCCGCTTGGTTGTTTGTATTTCCCGATTCGTTGTCATCTTCAATATTGGAAATTGTGTTACGCTCCTTAATGTGCGGCAGCAAAAATTCCAGAACATCTTCATATTTATATTTTTTGATGAGGTTAGGGCTTTGACCACTTTTGGTGTTGCGCTTTTTCAAATTTCTTTTGAATTGATCCCTTATATTTGCCCACCGTTTTTTGCAATTTTGATCTGTAAAAAAATAGAAAAATTATCTAAACAGAATTATACGTAAATAAGTAACAACACAAATTATACACAATGAATGTTACTATAGAAGTAATAAATGTTTAAAGTTGTTAAATCTACTGTAGTTTTGTAAAGTAACAATATATAAACTAATTTAATTACCAAGTTCAAATTCATTATAATGTTACTAGTGGTACATGTTTTTTGTTGTGTTCCAGATTTTTGGCGACTGGAGATTCTTTCAAAAGTATTTCATACAGTTACCGGTTGGGTCATTCAACGGTATGCCAAATCGTAAACAGTACGTGTCGAACTATAGTCACCGAACTTATGAATGAAGTAATGCCACAACCAACAGAAGAATCATGGAAAGCCGTTGCAAGAGATTTCGAAGCATTATGGAATTTCCCCAACTGTATCGGCGCGTTAGATGGCAAACATTTTACTATTGAGGCTCCCGCAAATAGCGAGTCACTTTATTTCAACTACAAACATACTCATTCCATTGTCTTATTAGCGTTAGTGGATGCGCGATATAAATTCATTACAGTCGACGTTGGTTCTTACGGAAGAAACAGTGATGGTGGTATTTTTGCTCGCTCTTCTCTTGGAAAACGCTTAGAAAATGGTACACTAAACATACCCAGCGGGAAGTATTTACCTAACACAACGACCGTTGCACCGTACGTAATTGTTGCTGATGAAGCATTCCCCTTAAAAACTTACTTACTACGGCCGTACCCAGGGCGTCAATCAGCTGAAGATACAGGAAAAACAAGTTTCAACAATAAATTGTCATTAGCTCGGCGATTGGTGGAAAATGCGTTTGGCATTTTAACACAACGATTTAGAATTTATTGCAGAAGAATAAAAATGGCACCAGAGAATGTGGATTACGTTATTTTAGCCACTTGCGTGCTACACAATTTTTTACGTGAACGTAGTGACAGTGTACATTTACCACACAGTTATAATGACGGGACACAAAACTCACAACCACAACCATGTTTTGAGCCATTGCGCAGTCAACCAGGGAGACCAGCCGAAGATGCTTTTGCAGTGAGAGAGCTCTTTAAAAATTATTTGGCGACTACAGCTGCTCATGGAGTTGAACCTTAAATAGTCTATGATTACTAGGTATGAATCTAATTTCTTCGTGTCAATAAGCTATTATACTGCACCGGTTGAAAATTTTTGTAAATGTTATGAATAGTGCATCATCCGTAAGAGACGAAAATGTAAATAAATATAAATAATAAATAAATAACAGTTTTGTCGCAGTGAATGTTTTGTCTATTGTTCGTGAAATAAAAATTATCTTTACTTACCATTCTGTTGCAAATCTTCTGATATTTTCTTCCATATGGTGGCTTTGTGGTTGGCATCCAAATACTTTGGATGCGACATATCGTAAATGCAACTGTACTTCCGCACACTTTCAATANCCTTGTTCTATTGTGAATTAAATTTCTTTTCTTTTTTTTAAATATCCCTTACGGATAGTTTTATCACTGTGCTTTAATATTTAAGTCTCGTGTTTACCTCACATCCTCTTTCCTAACAGCATTTTCATATATCCCGTCCGTTGTTCATTGTGCTTACTTGCACTTTTCCCTTTGCAAAAATGAAACGAGAAAAATTGTTTTATTACGTTCTCCCGAGGGTGACGGATGGAATGAAGCCGGCTGACATCCCTGCGAAACGGTTTACAGTCAAATATAATTAACGAGAATATAATTTCAATGTGTAAACAGACGGGATCGAAATGTTTATTGCCCTTAAACTTTGGGTTATGAAAATCGGAATTAATTTCTGATCAGTGCTATAAACGTAAACGGTTGTAAAATTATTTCATACGTATAAACCATACGTATATGAAGCCCAGAAAAATAAAAAACAAATATATATATTCCAACAATTAAATACAAGATTTGCATTCGTCTTTAATTGTTCATATCTCACAAAGGGAGTCCACAGTGGATCAAAGATTTTAATGGAACGTTTTTACTGAAATAGCTATTTTTATTCAATTTAACCTTTTTTGACTTCAAATTAACACTTTTTAACTTCGAATTCCCTATTTTAATTTCAAATTAAACTTTTCTACTTCAAATCAACCCTTTTTCATTTCAAATTAGCCCTTTTGAAAGTCAAATTAGCCCTTTCTTTAAAGCATTAAAATACATTGAAAGATGGTATGAATTACCTAGCATGTAAATTAGAATTGCTATGTATTTGCTAGGTTCTTAAAATATAAAGTAATTTTTTTTTTTTTTTTTTTTTTTTTTTTTTTTTTTTTTTTTTTTTTTTTTTTTTTTTTTTTTTTTTTTTTTTTTTTTTTTTTTTTTTTTTTTTTTTTTTTTTTTTTTTTTTTTTTTTTTTTTTTTTTTTTTTTTTTTTTTTTTTTTTTTTTTTTTTTTTTTTTTTTTTTTTTTTTTTTTTTTTTTTTTTTTTTTTTTTTTTTTTTTTTTTTTTTTTTTTTTTTTTTTTTTTTTTTTTTTTTTTTTTTTTTTTTTTTTTTTTTTTTTTTTTTTTTTTTTTTTTTTTTTTTTTTTTTTTTTTTTTTTTTTTTTTTTTTTTTTTTTTTTTTTTTTTTTTTTTTTTTTTTTTTTTTTTTTTTTTTTTTTTTTTTTTTTTTTTTTTTTTTTTTTTTTTTTTTTTTTTTTTTTTTTTTTTTTTTTTTTTTTTTTTTTTTTTTTTTTTTTTTTTTTTTTTTTTTTTTTTTTTTTTTTTTTTTTTTTTTTTTTTTTTTTTTTTTTTTTTTTTTTTTTTTTTTTTTTTTTTTTTTTTTTTTTTTTTTTTTTTTTTTTTTTTTTTTTTTTTTTTTTTTTTTTTTTTTTTTTTTTTTTTTTTTTTTTTTTTTTTTTTTTTTTTTTTTTTTTTTTTTTTTTTTTTTTTTTTTTTTTTTTTTTTTTTTTTTTTTTTTTTTTTTTTTTTTTTTTTTTTTTTTTTTTTTTTTTTTTTTTTTTTTTTTTTTTTTTTTTTTTTTTTTTTTTTTTTTTTTTTTTTTTTTTTTNTTTATTTAAAAATCTCGAATTAATAGAACAACCATTTGTTTTTATATTTGATTTTATATAACTTTTAATTTTATTTAATTTTCTCATGGCATTTTAGGTAGGCACCCATTTTATATTTTTAAACAATTCAAAATTCTCAAACTAAAAGGAGAAGTCTTTATTTGATGTGAGGAATCTCAATTGCCCACCCACCTGGTCCATTTCGCCAAAACATCGGCCAATGAAGTGATATGATAGAATAAAAACTAGATGTTTTCTTTCGGTCCTTCAATTGTGAAAACGGTAAAAAAAGTGTGCCAAGTGGGTGGGCAGCATAGCTACCTCAGGTTTTGTGCATGCGCATGCGCATATGTTAAACAGTTTGGAATACAATTCGTATGTGATAATCTAGAAAGCAACCTGCATAGTCCCTGAAAATTGCATAAAAATTGGTCTCATAGTTCCGGAGTTTTGCCGGTTACAAGGAATTGACCACAGACGGTCAGACAGAGAGGAACCTAATTTTTTCAAAAAGGTCTGTCAGGCAAAATGCGAGTGGAAATTCTGAATTTGGAGAACAACAATTTTTCAATTTCCCGCATGAATACAAGGTTTCCACTTTTGTAGTTCGGAAGCACAACAATTATGCAAAATGATAATTAACCTACAATAAACCTAAAACTGTTTAATAGTTTTATTATTGAATTATTGTATGTTTTTCGTTGAAATAGGGCTCAACCTTACATCAAAGGTCGTTAAATTCACTTATTTATTTTTTCAATACCCTTTATTTAATATTTGTTTAAACTCTCAGAAAACTCATATGTTCTATGTTTAGACTTGTTGCCAACACGCCGTACAGTGCCATTTTTTCCCCAGCATGGAGAGAACAAAAATAAAAACAAAGGTAAAATATGAGATACAGAATATTCGCCCAAAAATATTTATAGCTAACATTTCTATATAAAAATTCGAGTATTACCGCATAAATAGTGTCTTCAAAACGTCCGACGCTTCCTGTACAATTAAATAATTAATTTAATTTAGTTTAATTGTAAATAATTTTGTGAAATTTTGTTACAGGTGGCTCATCGACCGACAACATTACATGTCTGTAAGCAAGAATCATCATCGGCCATTGGGTGAGGAACGTTGAAGTGAAGTGTCTCAGCACTAACATAACACCTCCAGATCTTATGCAACAAATGTACAACTGAAGAGTATCAAATACAATCTGGCCCTTCAGCTCTGGAGTGCAACCCGAAGGGGCCGACCATCCGTCTCCATAAAAAGGGGAGGCTTGAAACTAGCAATGGTCCTTTTCCCTAAACAATGTCGATTATCCTGAACTAAGGATAAACAGGAGTAACCCGTTGTATGGAGCGCGACCTGAAAAGTCGAGCTTAATATTCATGGTCAACCCTTTCTCAATCATTTCTGTCTTTGATTACTCCTGAATACCCTCTTCGAACCTCACAAGGGGGGTGGGGTTCCTGGCCCAAAATAATAGTGTAGCCCAGAACACGTGGCGATACTAAAGCAATCTTCCTATATTGGCGAAAGAAATCGACTTTGAACAAACTGTGGGTGCGCAATCAAAGGTGGGGATCAGTGAGTTCCTATCTGAAAACATTGGTGTCGGAGCATGACCGACTGAACTAGGGTGAAACATATTTTCCAAGCAAATAGATTGCTATTGGGTTTGGATTCGTAGAGGGGACTCTTTGAGGGTACCTACCTGATGGTTCAGGACGTTCTGTTTATCACCGACCTATTTACCGAACGACTGGGGTCCCTTATGGGGGTGGTTAGTATTCCACTGAAATCGAAAACCTGTTGTTCGGATGTTCTCTAGGTTAGGGGGTCCTTTCGCCTTTCTATCGTCGGGAGTAAGCCGAGAGGTTCGGACAGAACCTGTTTCAGCCTTTCGAGGTTCGCCGGCGGAATGGGCAAGTGAGGAAGAAACGCATAATGATCATTCACGATTGGGACGTTTTTCTACTTTTGAACTTACGAGAAGAGCACCATTCTTTCGTAAGCAGAATTGCGTCCCGCCGGTTATAAACCAACGACTGACAAGCCATGTGCCAGGTGCGGTCGAACAAGAACCTCGCCTGACATAAAATCTACCAGATTCCAACAGCAACAAAAAAAGTTTTCGAAAATATCATTACAGGAATCTGTGATGGATATTTCCATCCAAAACATTCGTTCCCTTGTCAAATCCAACCAGGTGATACAGAGTACATGGCAAAAAACGAGGTGAATTTTTCTGACACAGGCTCCTCTTTGAATAAAGAGATCCACTAGCGACAATCGTTGAATTCAATTTCATTTCAAGACCATTTCTATGCATTGCAGAACAGAGGACAAGGGTCGATTTGAATAAGTTAGCTCTTTGGCCGAGGGTCTCTGGCCCTAGATCGAACGAGACAAGTCTGTAAACCGCAAACGCGTATCCTTAATTGGTATTACAATATATTACCTCACAATTATCATAATAGGGCAAATTTATGGCCTCGATGTCATGATTTCGAGTCATAGCAGTATGGTAATACAGAATAGTCGGCTCCTATCGGGTAAATGATTAGGTCGATAGAGCGTCAATGGATGGTCAACTCCAACTGTAAACTCTCTACTGTTAATACCGTACTGATTAATTAAACACTGTAGACTGAATTTTGAAATTGTCAATTCGATTGTTTTTCGCATATATTTGATAATAATAATATTGATAAGATTAACTTAATCATTAATCTTATAGTTATAGATAAAAGATCAGGGTTAAGGTAAATTTGGAAGATAAACCCAGGTCTTTCGAGGAATATATGAATTTCATCTGGACGTTGAAACTTTTTCTAAGATTTAAACGGTTACCAGACATTAACATATACGTGTGTAGAGATTAGTGACCGTTAATCGATAGTTATTCAGATATCGTGAGATGCGGTCGGGTGTGATGTAGGTTTCAGAAAAACATTTTCTTTATCGTGCCAACGTTTCGATCTTTTATTGAGATCATCTTCAGGGCCTGGGATTTACAAACAATGTTTACATTTAACAATTACATTTAGGATGTGTAAAAGTGAATTTATGCAATGCAAAATATATTTTATATTCAAACAAAGTATTTCTACTCACTCAAAGTGTTTGTCTTCTGTGTAATTGTGCCATCCTAGCGTGTTGTGTTGAGAGTGCCAGTGAGATTTTGCTGTTTTAAAACACCCGACCGCATCTCACGATATCTGAATAATTAACATATACTATCAATATTTGCAATTATGGCTTCAACCTTAATAAATCTACGAATTTTTCTTAGTAGAATGGACGAGTTCAATCATACGTTCGTTCTGCTTGAAATTTTTAACCAACACATCTGTCCCTTTACCTAAATGGTAAAAAATTATAATATATATTTATATAACATAATAATATTATAATTTAAAGTAACTTGGCTCTTCGAAGATCGTATGAAGTTCATTACAATTGAAATTCAAAATTATATAAAAATAAGTACGTCTAAAAATAAAGTATTATTTTTTTATTTTCGAAATAAAAACTAAAATCCAAGGTGAAAATAAATAACAATTAAAATTAAACTAACTCTTCTTGGACCCTTGTTTACTTAAGTGGTATATATGTCTAATATTTTTGGCCTAGTATAATTTCCCCTTCAAATTAACCTTTTATAAATTCAAATTATCCATTTTTAACTTCACATAAATTCTTTTTAATTGAAAATTAACTTATTTTAATATCGAATTAACCCTTTTTAATGCCACATTAAAGCATTAATAAAACTGAGAAGGTATGAAATATAAGCTTGTAAAATTAGACATATTTACACAGTTTTGTATGTCAAATTAACCATTTAATTTCATATTGAACTTTTTAATTTTAAATTAACCCATCCTTTAAAGTATTAATAAAATTGAGAAGAAGGTATGAAATAAAATTCATCTATCTAGTTTTTTCCGTCAAATCAACCCATTTCAATTTCAGGTTTACCCATTTTAACTTTAAAGCAAACTTTTTAATTTCATATTAACCCTTTTTACCTCTCAATTAACCATCCTTTCTTAAAATTGATGGTATGAAATACACTGAGAAGCAAAAAATGGGACAAGTTGTAAGTAATACTTGCAATAGTTATAATTTGTTTTTGTTTACTGGATATTTTTAAAGAAAAATATAAGATAAACTAAATTAAAAAATTTAATCAAAGTAAAACAATTTAACAAAAACGTTGGTATGGAAACTGTAAAGAAAATTAATCCATTTAGGCATTTAACAGTCATAATTGACTGTACTAATTACTTTAATTAATTATGCTTTTAATGCAAGGCCTTGTTTGAAATTGTAAAAGCAAGTGTCACGAGGAGTTGATGACACTTGGTGCGGATCGAAGGCACTATAGCTCAAGTGTTGAGAGCGGCGGCGTACTACGCCGAAGGTCGTGGGTTCGAATCTCGCTCGTGACACTTGCTTTTTCACCTTAACCACATTAGATTAAAAGTATAATTAATTAAATGAAGAAAATATTCAATTCAGTACGGAGTATTTCCTACTATTACGTTGGTCACCCCTTGCATTCGACGTGGCATCGATTTCGGGTGATTTTGAATGTAATTCTGTGTACTATTTTCATCCTCCTCCAACAGCGCCATTCTTAATTCCTGCAAATTCTCTGGCATCACTTGGCGAATTTTACCTTTTTTGGCAATACCTTCCCAAAGGTGTTCGATAGCGTTTAAGTCGGGACTACATGCTTGCCACTCCAAACATTGAATTGAAGCCCGTTCGAAGTAATCACAACGATCCTAGCAGTGTAGGGCCTTGCATTGTCATGCTTAAAACTAAAACAGTCAAACGATCATCTCTCTGAGATGGCGATCTTATCCATGATTTTTGGATAACCTCCAGTATCGTGGTGGCAATGGACGCCCTTCGGACAGTTGTTCTGGGAATGTTCTTGGAATTGGAAAGTCAAATCACCCGAACGTTAATATGAAACTTTACCCAAAAGCCAACAAAAAAGAGATTGACTATTCAAAGATTTATTTACAAAATCCAATTGGAAGTACAAGTGGGAGATTTTATCTTTGTTTTATTTACCAATAATCCTTTAAAACGGATCAAATATTGTTGAATCAATGGAGGAATGTCTAAGAGATAAATAAAAATATTATGTGTGGCAACTTTTTTGCCTCTCAGTATATAAGCAAGTAAAAAATCCTCTATTTTTCCATCAAATGAACCCATTTTAATTTTAAATTAGCCTTTTTTAATTTCATATTAATCCTTTTTACCATCTTACACCTTTTATCTTGAAAATAACGGGTTTTAATTTCAAATTAGCCTTTTGTAATTTCATATTAACCCTTTTTTACTTTAAATTAACCCATTTTAATTTCAAATTACCCCTTTTTAACTTCAATTTAATCTGTTTTAATTTCAAATTGCCCAGTTTAATTACATGTAAACTTAGAAGACCAAAAGGCCATTCATTACAATTACTATTAAAAATCATATAAAAATTATATATATAAAGTATTTTTTTAAATAATTTTAGAAATTAAAATATAAGATCCCACGTGAACATTAATTACAATAAAAATTAAAAGCTATGTAAAATTAAATATAAAAACTTCGTACTTGTCCAGGTTTATTTTACAGATTTCGCTTATAATATTAAAATTTTCTACTTTTTGACCCCAATATTAATGACGAGTTTTTTCACCAATTGCCGACATGCAAAAACTAATTAACGAACTAACCTATTAGCGACATGTGTGTGCCAGTTTACGGGGAAAGTAACCAGTTGACACCATGTTCATCTATTAAACGATTTTATATTAAACTAAATACATTTATTTATATCATTATTTATTGGTTCAAAATTATCACAAAATAGGTTCTGAACACTTTTAAATCAACTACAGTTATAACCCATTGGTAAATATCACAAAATATTCTGAGAAAGAAAATTACCAACGCAAATTTTAAATTAATAAACATAATTTTATATATTTTATCAGGAATTAAAAACTTCGTTTTTCCTGTTTCCAAGCACTCGAGGCTTTGGCACTTTTTTACCCTGTTTTGCTCTTTGATTAGTACCTCATCCTCATCATTTTGGAAAACTTTCTACATTCTGTTACAATAAAAAATAACTATATAAACCAAAGTCTTACAAAATATCCAGTTACTGACACTTAGTATCAATAAATGGAATAACTGATCATTTTGAAGATCTAGTTATTGCCACATCAAACAGCTGTTGTTTTTATCGAAAGAAAAATTTATGGCAAAGAATTGAAGCTCATAAACATAATAGGTAAAGATAAAATAGGCAAAATTTTGATCCTTCTTCTTAACAAAATTCATAAGGAGCCGGCGACAGATGTGCAGTGATAAGGATATGCGTCCTTCCATGTTATCACCCAACAGAGACGTAATATTTGCGGGAATCTGTGGCTAATTAGAAGAGCTTCGAAATGGCGTCAGGTTTGAAATCGTAGGTGATCCTAAACGCTTATTTTATCAAATTTAAGTTACAAGTCTCAATAATTGGTGATATGTCGATAATAGATGCCTTTACCATATGTGGACCGTTCTAGAGAATCTAGTCGCTACTATCACGAGCCCTCTCCTAAACAACCACCCCCATGGTCCTCTCACCGTCCTCTTTTGGAATGCCAATGTTCTCAACTCCTGCTTCAACGAAATAAATTGTACTGCTACAAGGCATGAGGATAGACATAGCCGTACTAACGTAGACTCACTTGTCTTAAAAAAAGATCAAACGTTTGCATACGAAACTACAAAACATAGAGAAACGACCATCGACTGGACAATCCGTATGGGCGTACCGCCATCCTAGTCATTAATGCCCTTAAACATTTTGTAATTCCTAGCCAATATCTATATCTCTGAAACACACAATTATCAACCGCTCCTCACCAACTCGACAGCATCTCCCATCCTGAACCTTAAACAAAATTGCTCTGCGCTCTATAAGCGGGATATGAAAGATTTTACGTTTGACAAAAGTAAAAATCGATGCAAGCTGCAGTGGTGGGACGAAGAGGCATTTTGGAGATAGAAGAGATTTTAGACGGACCCCAAAAAAATCAGTTTCCAGTACACGTGACGGAACATTGAAGGAATCGCCCTAAACTCATGGGATTAGCTAAGATGTAGCAACTTTGCTAAATTTGGTGTTGCCCTGAGGCAACGTTGGGCAAGAAAGGGTTAACTGTTTTATTTAATTTGGAATTTATAAACGAAACAATCTCACAAGCAGATGTAATTATAGATATCTCATCGTTTTCTTATTAGTGAGCGCCGACCAAAAAAACCAAGACGAAATGAAACATTAGCGACTTTTGAAAGTCATCCATCACCGGGCTCACATTTCCATTTAATACTGAGTAGAACGGGGTTTATTTTATAACCTGCAAATTTCATTTAGATCGAGTACAATCTTAGACGTCGTTTTACGCATCAATGGACTGGCGAGAAAGAATGAATTATCCACTAAGCCCACTACTTCTACCCTGGCCGTTTTTACACTGGATTTTACATTTAGAACCCCTGTTTATATAAAAATACGTTAAATCACAGAACTGCGGACCTTTGCCAAATGTTATTCGAAATATAGTGTGATGGCCTTTATAATTTTTTTTCAATTTCATATAGACTATTCCAACAGAGAACTAATATAATGTTAGAATTAATTAATATTTATGAAAGGTATTTGTTGAAATGAAAAAGTTAGTGTCACGAGCGGGATTCGAACCACGACCTTCGGCTAAGTACTGCTCTGCTCTGCCGCTTGAGCTACCGTGAGTTCGATCTACTCGGACATCAACCTCCATTTAGCCGAAGGTCGTGGGTTCGAATCCCGCTCGTGACACTAACTTTTTCATTTCAACCGATAGTTTACATAAAGAATAATTAAATGAAAGAAGTTATTTGGTCAATCGGACCACGAAATATAATGGATTTAACAATGTTCGAAAGTTTATACGAACCTCTTTTTTAACCAGAGAGTTGAAAATTTATGTATAGTTTTTTAATTATTTTTGGAATCTTTTGGACTTGATAACATGAAACAGCCATCTTCAACTTCCCTCGAAGTTTTTCTAACACTTTACAATGTCTTTATAAAGTCCTCACAACAACGCATTTACCTATCATTTGAAAATACTCATCCTTACGATACACAAATCCAAGAATACCAACTGATACCCAACTTCTTACCGTCCCATCAGCCTGCTTCTTATCCTCGTTATTCCTGATATCTTTGATATTCCACACTATAATTCTACTGTGGTAGACACCATCGTTAAGCCAGGAAAACACTTACCCGATGCTACGTCATGCGACGCTACCCGATGCTACCCGACGCCTTGCCACGTTTTGGTGGGGTGTGCACATCTATCCGACGCAAGCACACGTCGCGTACAGTCCACAGCGTTTATATCACAATAATCACTATCACAATCGCAACGCATCTTTTGTTCTTAATGCACTATTTTGAGCAAAACCTTGTAATAAATTGTTAGTTAAATTTTATGAGCACAACCATCTAATAAATTGTTTGTTAAACTTAATTGTTTTAAATAAAGTTACTCCTAACCATCATAATTAAACAATGTTTATAAAAACTTATGCATTTTTGATCTCGTTTAATTTGGTTTACATTAAAATAACATGTTGTAATTAATATAACGACAAAATTACATGTACTTAGTTTGAAATAAACTACAAAAAATATGAGTGTCCTGTTCTGATGCTACCCGACATTACAAAATGGTGTAATTTTACGAGCAAAACTATGAAATAAATTGTTAATTAAATTTTATGAGCAAAACCGTGTAATAAATTGTTCCAATTTTAGTATATGTACCGCCGAAGCGAGTACAATAAATTGTTAGTTAAATTCATTATATCAAAAAATCGTATTCCGGTGTTTTGATTAATTTTCTACCAAACCATTAAAATTAATTTTTTAAATAAAAACTAATTAATTTTTAATCACAGTTAATTTGGTTTATATTAAAATAAGTATGTTGTAATTAATATAACGACAATAATACATGTAGTTTGAATAAAAATATGAGTGTCCGGTTCTTTTGTCTTCGACTGTACTCGATGCGACCCGACGAAAATCTGGACAGTGGGGATCGCAGAGCGTCGGGTAGGTTAGCGTGGCATAGCATCGGGTAGATGTGCACGGGGGTAATACAACCTTATGGAAAATCGGAGTTTGGATTTGCGTCGGGTAGCATCGGGTAGATGTGCACGGGGGTAATGCAACCTTATGGAAAATCGGAGTTTGGATTTGCGTCGGGTAGCATCGGGTAGCATCGGGTAGCGTCGCATGGCATAGCATTGGGTAAGTGTGTTTCTGGCTTTACCGTTCGTACCTCCTCCTACTTCCAGAACAAGTCCTTTATTCTGGAGACTTTATATGGTTTGTTGGCAAACAATTTAACAACAAACAAGCATTTGAACTTGGAAAAACTCTACTGGAAAGAAAAATCTGAAGAACTTACTGAGGCCGTACTAGAGTGCTGTTGAATACCCGTCTATAAGCTTGCGTACTGAAGGAC
Organism: Cimex lectularius; assembly: GCF_000648675.2. Taxonomy (NCBI): domain Eukaryota; kingdom Metazoa; phylum Arthropoda; class Insecta; order Hemiptera; family Cimicidae; genus Cimex; species Cimex lectularius. The sequence goes on from NW_019394206.1 coordinate 222,407, forward strand.
TGCTGTTTTCCATGAACGATTTGAGACAGGACTTTAGTAAGTATCCAGTACTTCCAAACAAACAACCACAGGCTCACAACGGAGTCCATAACGATAAAAAACAACAAACCTGTTCATTTTATTTATTTATATATTTTAACGACGATATTTGCAGTACGACGTTATATGAACCTCGGGGTATCGGTGTTTTTGAAAAAAATCTCACTTGTAAGTATTTCGGGTTCGAAAATAGGGCCGCTGTATTCAAACCCAGGACCTTTCTCATTACCTTAGAACGATGAGCGCCGTGTCAACGCCACCATTGCGGCCACGACACCTCAGAAGAACCAGCGTAAAATCCCAGATAATTAAGCTAGGGCATCGCTGTGAAAAAAATTTATGGTACACTTCAAACCTTACCATCAGCCTTCTTCCTATCCCTGGAGAAGCTTCTCCTTATCAAACTGCAAACTTTATTTACACAATTAATTAAGGTTTTTTAGTTAAGATAAAAAAGTCAATGGCACGAGCGGGATTCGAACCCACGATCTTCGGCTAGATACGCCGCTGAGAACCTCGATCCACTCGGACACTAACTTCTCATCTCAACCCTAGCTTTTGAATTTTCCCTCCTTTTTTCCATTTTTCAAAAGGTGGGGTTGAGATGAGAGGTTAGTGTCCGAGTGGATCGAGGTCACGATAGCTCAAGTGGTAGAGCAGCGGCGTATCAAGCCGAAGATCGTGGGTTCGAATCCCGCTCGTGCCATTGACTTTNCTGAAAAAGCAGTCCGTATCAAGAGTTAAACCAAAAAATGTGTCAAAAACCAACACTTCTTCAGAAACGGACACCAACCCTTTAAGATAGAAAACAAATACAGCGAGTGGATCGAGGTCACGATAGCTCAAGTGGTAGAGCAGCGGCGTATCTACCTGAAGATCGTGGGTTCGAATCCCGCTCGTGCCATTGACTTTTTTATCTCAACTAAAAAAACCTTAATTAATTGTAATATATTAATTGGTCAAGCGGACCACGAAATTAGTGAATTTGTTTACACATTTAGACATTGTTACTGTCATTTTGGCTTTCGTTACTACCACTTCACACAATGTGTTGTAGACACAATCGCTACCACCCGTGAGTTAAAACAGCACTGTCCGATTGTCTTCCTGGACATAACTATGGCCCTCTATGCCGGAGACGTCGGACTGTTGGGTTACGTTTTTTCTATGGAAATAGCGCAGGAAGAAATGGAAACCAACGCATTTTGCAGGGTCAAGAAAATATGTCAAATGACTACTTGTCGAAACGATTCTTTGTTACATCGATAAATCATCATTTATGATAGCTATCAGTTTTTACTTTTCAAGGAATCTCTTGGGTCTCTGAGCCAAACAACCCTTACATGCTTGTCTATAAATACAATGCTTGTTGAAGGAGAACCCAAAGATAAGGGGACATCATTAATATCGTATCAACGTTGGTGTTGTTCTTCGAAAAGCTGGTAAATTAGGAGTTTCAAGCGACATGATTTCGATATAATAAGGTTAATGCTATAGCTGTCAGAACAAATATCTCGACGGGTGGCATGCTTGAGGTTACTTGAGAATGTTAGAACCCATTAACACCTTCCTAACAAATAATCTTTGGCAGATGGGGGACAATGATTTTCATACATTTAATTGGGGAAATTCTCAGAACTTCACCGAATCCGCTGAGCGAAATGCGTTCAACATGTTTTCTATTTATACATCAAAATAAACTTGTCAATAACCGGCTGAACAATGAATTGATACCAAGTTCACAATATTGACTGTTTTTTAACGTGAAAAAACTTCTAACTTGAGCAACAACTAAACATTAAGTAAGCCAGTTAATTATCAATATAAATTACATGTTTAGACTCTGATGGATAAAACTAACGCACTACCTTTAATTTTTAATGTATTCAGGTTTAATCATATTTTCATTCCAATAATAGGTTTGGTTATAAAAATAAGTTATTAAAAAAATTATTGACTAAAGAACAAAAAAGTCCTACTTTTTTTTTGTTCTCTTTAATACAGAGTATTGCCACCTCTAGCACGAATTACATTCGTTAAACGCATTTGCATTACTTGGTATAAAAAAAATAAAATCCTGAAGTAAAATATAATGAATAATTCTTTCCCATTCAAGAACAGTCCTTTACAATTCTTCTAGGGTGTTAACTAGTTTCGCCGTCGTACTCGTACCCTTTAAGATGCTCCCAAATGAGTTCGATTGGCTCCAAATCTGGACTTTCAGCTTTGAACTGAAAGAGAAAGGAAGAGAGAGAGAGAGAGAGAGAGAGACGACAGACGAAAAACAGAAAGAGAGAGAAAGAAAGAGGGATTAAGGAAGAGTAGACAGGCAGAAAGAGAGGGAATAAAAGAAAAACGTCAAACAGAAAAACAAAGAGAGAGAGAGATGGAGAGACGACAGACAGAAAAACAGAAAGAGAGTGAAAGAAAGAGGGATTAAGAGAGAGTAGACAGGCAGAAAGAGAGGGAACAAAAGAAAAACGACAAAAAGATAAAAAAAAGATAGATAGAGAGAGAGAGAGAGAGAGAGAGAGAGAGAGAGAGAGAGAGACGACAGACAGAAAAACAGAAAGAGAGAGAAAGAAAGAGGGATTAAGAGAGAGTAGACAGGCAGAAAGAGAGGGAATAAAAGAAAAACGACAAACAGAAAAAGGAAAAGAGAGAAGAGAGAGAGAGAGAGAGAGAGAGAGAGAGTGAGAGAGAGAGAGAAAGAGAGAGAGAGAGAGAGAGGGAGGGAGGGAGGGACCACAGACAGAAAAACCGAAAGAGAGAGAAAGAAAGAGAGATTAAGAGAGAAAAGACAGTCAGAAAGGGAGGGAATAAAAGAAAGAAGAAAAACAGAAAGAGATAGAATGAGAGAAAAAAAGAAATCGAAAGGAAAACTGAGAATGAGAGAGAGAGAGAGAGAAAGTGAGAGAAATAGAATGGCAGACAGAGAAATAAGGGGTATTTTATAGGAGTTGTAACAATATTTAAAATATTTTTATAGTAATTTTTTTTTTGAGGGAGAGACTATGAGACATTCACCATAATTCGTAACGAAATTAAATTTTAAATTTTAATTTTAATAAAGTTTCTTGAATAACTAAATTTAACAAACAATTTAAAATAATTCTTGGTGAACGTAAAGGCGGTATTATTTCATGATTGTGGTTTTTTTTCTTTTCAAATGAAACAGCTATTTAGATCATTTATGTTAATTATTCTTCCTATGGTATTATGACTTATTTTTTCTTGAATTTTAATTGATAAAGCTTTCCTTTGTTTTTCTTTTTTTTAATTTATGATGACAATTAGTTTTCTAAATTAAACGCAAATGTAAATTTTACGGCCAATGAGGGTCACTAGTTGGATCTGATTGGGATTTGTGTCCTACCGCTTTCTGAAAACGCCCCTCGTTTCCCTAAATCATTCTTGTATTCCAGCTGTTGAAGCCTGGCAATAAATTAACTCTGTATCTGATTAATTTACCGGATGAGGGTCAACCTACAATTGCGGAAGGTCTCATTGGTCTGTGCCGGCGAATTCTTTTTTTCCCTCCTTCTAGCTGAGTTTATTACCTAATCCCATTATATTTTTAAAATAAAATCACCATTAAGATACAAGATAAAATATTTTAACAACTCTACTTTCAAATTTTACGTTTCGTTTTGTCCACATTTCTAGTAAATGTGTCCACTAAATCCCATTTGTGTAGTAAACTAAAGATTTTGATATGATCTATTGTACAAACAGATAATTTTAATAGATGAAAACTATGTGCATTGCTGATAATGATGTCATAGTAGAGCAAGACGCATGATGAATAAAATGGTAACTTGATTCTTTTGAAGCAGCTCTTTAAGCCTGCGGTTAGAAAGTAAAAAAAAAAATCTCTGAGCACTCGTGTATCGCATGAACAAACATAAATTGAACCAGCTGACCACATACATATTCATCGATGAGATTAAATAAATAAAACTCCTTATAGTGCGATAAGTATCCTGACATTCGGGCAATGACGAGACCGCAAGATCCACTGAACTCGCTGCCCCGGCTGAAAAACCGATTGTTGAACGTTTGGTGAACCGCAAATGCCGAGAAGCGATACTCGTTTAACATGAAGGGAATTGCCGACGGAATTTCGCTGTATTACCTGAACGTTAGGTGTCTGATGGAGTGTTTATTCTATCTAAATTCAACATATCTCACTCATATTCAATAATCAATATATCAATTTGAAAAGAAAACACGAGAAAAGTTCCAATGTCCACACCAATAGTTGTTCCGTTAGTTTCTGCTGTGGCCCTTTGATGGAACTCTCCTCTGTCCTGGAATACAATCCCATTGAACCAAAAGGAATGTTCTTAATCCATTGTCTGGTAGATCTACGTTTTTTGGCAATGTGGTATGTTGGAAAAGGGTACTGGGCCGATGGGTATCCTGATTACCCATCGGCCTTTTCATTGAGGGACCCGAATGGGAACGTATGTAGACAGAAATAGCAGAGGTCTCATACCAAACTGTTTTTTCCAACTATTATAACCAAATGTTGAACCGGCACACGGGCACTACTGGGTCTGTCTTCGCTCGCGGTTTTTTTTGTTTGAGTTGTTCAAACGCGTTTCGGCATTACGCTATCTTCAATGAAAAAATTCACTGAAGATGGCGTAATGGTGAAACGCGTTTCAACAATCCAAACAAAAAATCCGCGAGTGAAGACAGACCCAGTAGTGCCCGTGTGCCGGTTCAACATGAGTTCGCCAACTCGCAGACCAAACCCCATCATCTGCTATTATAACCAAAGCTAATCCAAGATAACTTAGGAAAATCAAATTATTAATATCTACGATTCGAAATCATCTACAACGATCTTCCACATCTCCGATCTCCAAATAATCATCATTTAAACATTCTATTACCTTGTGTCAGACTTGGCTGAAGATTTTATAGACTGTATAGCCGCAGTTTTTAAAATATTAAAGATTATATTTAACAGCTGCAATCAAGTTTTGGAGAAGGTAGAAATTAATTCACCAGCCATACGGTGTACTTTGGTTAAGGAAAAACGTTTTCAATCCACTTCACTTCAGGAGGGAAAGTTATAATTTCCCTCGCTTATAAAATATTAAGCGGATAGTTGCTATTACGCCAGAGAACGTCACCTTGTAACGTTATAAAGTAAGAAATACACATCAATATGTAAATGTTCGGTGGGAAGTTTGAAGAATTTGCATTAAATTTATTCAGGAAAATTCCTCTGGAAACGTTTTATGATCTGCTAACATTAAAGTCTCTTTTCAAAAATGTTTTGTTTAAGTTGATCACGTTTGAGGAAGAGATGATATGCAGAGAATTTTACCGAGTGATGGACGGACTACTCGGTACAGCAGTTTCCAAGTGTCCTGAGACGTGGAACATCTGTCCACCGTCTCCGCAATGTTCCGTGTTGTTGCGTGGACATTGTTTTCAAAGCTGGGATTTTGTCAATGTCATCGTTGTGTAGGGTGGACATAAATGACTCTCCATATCTTTCTCGACCGAGGAAAGAACAACCGCCGAGTTTAATGGCTCTAGACACTTCTGAACATCTGTTATTCTTTCCTTCACATATTCACATAAGACAAAATTATAAATAATACTAACTAGAGAGTAAAGGGGTAAAATATGAACTATAATTAATCGCCTTGAAAAAACTCTTATCGTGAAAAAAGCCATTTATAAGATCTGAAAAACATAAAAACAATAAATATCAGATTTTTTCAAATCGGAAAATTATGTACGTATGTAATTAATACGTAATATGTATTAATATACATACGTATGTATGTAATTATGTCTCTCCTCACTCTCTCTCTTTGTTGGTCTGTCTGTCTGTCTCTCACGCTTTTTCTCCCTCCCTCCCTCTCGCTCACTCTCTCTCTCTCTCTCTCTCCCTCCCTCTCTCTCTCTCTCTCTCTCTCTCTCTCTCTCTGTTTCTCTCCTCTTTCTCTCTCTCATTCTCTCTCTATCTATCTATCTACCTACCTATCTATCTATCTATCTATCTATTATATTCCAATTATCAATTCCTAATCTAGTTTTTATGAATGTTACTGAAATCTATATCCAATTTTGTTTATATAACTTGAATTTTACTAACTTATTTACCATTGACAGCCAACTTAACCTAAGTCTAATTATTCTTGCGATGTTACTCATTAATAATTCGCTCTGTCTAAAAATATAACTTATAAGATTAACGTACTGTCATTTTATTCATTTATTTCTTTGTTGATTTTACATTAATTTGTTTTTTTATATAATATTTTGTCTGATTCTATAAAGAAATGTTATAATTGTAATTACATGTTCTTTGTAAGAAAGGTCCTACAGACCTAACTTTTGCATGTATTTTAATTAATAAATCGTTAATCAATCCGTCAATCAAATTATCTCTCTTCCTCACTCTCACATTCAATCTCTCTTTCTCCCACTCTTTTTCTATATCTCTCCATCACTCTTGCACTCTCTTCTCTCTCTCTCTCTCTCTCTCTCTCTCTCTCTCTCTCTCTCTCTCTCTCTCTCTCTCTCTCTCTCTCTCTCTCTCTCTCTNTTTCTCTCTCTCTTTCTCTTTCTCTCTCTCTCTTTCTCTTTCTCTTTCTCTCTCTCTCTCTCACACACTCTCTATCTATCTATCTATCTATCTAACTATCTATCTCTATCTATCTCCATTTTGCATTTTAGTAATATAATTGTAATACATTGTAATTTAAATACATAAAGATCTCCTATGTAAATAACACCTACCAACGTGCCATTTGTTTGTTTGTTTTCATTTTACGTTTTGTTTTCTGTTTCAAAACCTAGAAAAAATACATTAAAAATTATATTGTCATATTTTTAGTAAAACCAAAACAAACAAAAATATGTTTTTTCTCTTCATTATAAATTTTAATTTTAAAATACATTGTAAAGACCAAGGAGTCGACATCGTAATTAATGTATTATGTAAAGTGTATAAGTCACGTTAATTGTCTCACGTTTTAGACCGTACAGTACAACGTAAAATACTGGGTTAATAATACAACTAAAATAAAATCTGCATTTATTTGATTTTTAATGTCTGCCTTTTTTCAAATTCTAAAAATTGAATTAATTTTTATCAACTCCTATCTGTTTTATGTAAAATTTTCTTAATGGCAGACAAAACTGAACAAATAAAGAATTGTTTTAAATAATTCTTCAGACTTTTATGGACCGAGGTGCTTTCAAGAAAACATTCCAATAGCTGGAAATATAGTTTAAAAATGATTGAAGTTAGGCTTTCACAGACAAGCCTCAACATTTTGGTCATTTTAATTGACTTTTTAGTTCTCTTTTCGATTGTTTTTTCTTTGAAATTATTTGATTTTTTTTACAGATCATTAAAATAATAAAACCAGTTTGTTTTATTTATTATTTATTCATTAATTATTTTAGGACACTCCAGTGCTGTATGAACGCTTCTAGTACATATCCTCCAACTTCCGTAAAGTAAAATAATAGGAAAATGACCAAACTTATACTCGCTTCTTCTAAAGCCATGAAAGCCAAATTCAATTTTTATTTATTTACTTTTATTTTTATTTTTTTAACACCAATAACAGCAGAAAACCCCGAAGAGCTGTTTAAGGTATTGGCTCCCTTTAACTGGTAGTAATGGCTACCCGACTCATTTTCTATTGTCTATTCTGCCGTTTTATAATACATAAAACTTTTAAAAATCCGTGTAGTTTTTCTTTACTATTGTTTTAACGTCACATCCTCATGCTGTCCACGTTGAAGATTTCAATTCCACATTCTGTTACAATTCGCGATTTTGGCACGACCGCCTCATATATTAAATTCGACGAGAATTGGCGTTTAAAAAGGGCCAATTAGGCGACAGACAAAATAATGCGATCCTGAAATCCGCTGAGCTGTTTGCCCGACTGAAATTGATGGAACTTATGAATACGGTGTACGGGGATTGGGTGCAACATTAATCACCAACGGGAGCCGAGGTATTTCATTTGACCAGAATCCCAGTGTTGTAAAGTTTTTTTTGATCCTCACGATTTCCCTGTTACCGTTCACCAATAGACGCACAAATTGATTCAATAGCAGTAAAAGTAAATTAAGTTATAGGGCATTTATTAATACAATTATGAACAAATCGAGACAATGAGGGAGGATTCATCTTCAAAATGTATTTTCCGATATGATTTAAAGCGCAGGATAAAAGCTTTCAGACATGAGGGTTTGTATGACTGGATATTATTTGTGAATCTTTTATGGCATATTGCACTGGCATTTATTTTCATTTATTTTTATCCTCCACTTCTTTATCCGATCCTCAAGGATGGTACGGTGAGACTGTAGGGAACGAACGGCCTGGATAGGATCATTGTGTGTGGACAGGATAGTACCGTCGTCTGCAATTTTTAACAAGGAAGTAGTTGGATGTTTGGGTATGTCAGCAGCATATATTAGGTAAAGGTATGGACCAAGAACACTCCTGAACGGATAGGGTGAATGGCTGAAAGGGAAGAACCGTATATACCCAGAAGTAAAGGTCGATAAGGTATGACTTTAGGATAAGGTAGTAGGTAGTATGGAGGATGCCTTTCAATTAACACAACATCCCACCATGACAGACACGATCGAATGCTAATGCAACGTCGAGAAAGACGACCGTTTTTCTCAAAGGAGGATGCGTCTACACAACGGAGGCATTATGAAGGATGGCAGTGCTGATGCCGGAAACCAAACTGATAATTTATGATGGAAAAGTTTATTTCTTAGAACGTGACGTGGATTTCAATTGTATCCAGGCCATTTAAAATTGTCTAACGTTTAAATTTTTCAGTAGGAATCTTTGATCTCTCTCTCTCACGCTTTCTCTCTCTCTCTCTCTCTCTCTCTCTCTCTCTCTCTCTCTCACACACACACACACACACACACCCGCTATCGTTCTTTTCTCTTTCTAACACAGTTTTATTTTTCAACAATCAAATTGCTAACATGGCGAAATGAAGAAAAAACGAAATATAGAAAACACGAATCGATTTCAAAAACACTTTTCTATGCAACTTGACCATACTTCGTTGAAATTTGCCAACTGACTCAATCCTGAAAACCAATAATAACCCTGTCAAATTCAATCGCCTCCGTCAAAAAAAAAATTTCTATTTTTTTACAGTACTTCCATCATCAACAATTTATCGGCCGCCTTCACTCTTATCAAGTTTGTATAAAGTTGAACGTTCTCTGACGGGTGTGATGCATAATTCCTACTAACTGCGGCAGAGAAGTTCTCAGCCGGTCCATCAGACAATTGTCAGCCCTTGTGCCAAGGCTCTCAGACGACCGCAGATCCAGCACTTTTCGTGTTTACTACTGTTTTACGCTAACGGACTATAAATAGTGCTGTCGCGCTTTTCGCCCAGGACGGCTCCAAAGGCCGGCCCTTTATTTATTTCAGCCATTCAACCATGACAACCAAGTAATCTGGAAATATACATTCTGGCCAATGAAATTATCCTCATGAATGGCCATATCAATGATTTTAACATAGTATTACATATATTGTTAGAGCTTCGCTGTAAAGCGGCCGCAATACATGATCTCAAATGCTCTGTTTTTCCCGAATCCATTCTTTCTACTTCTGTATAAATGTTAAAACTTCTGCTTACTATAAATGTTAACTTTTATACTGGTTATTAACAATAGTGTACTCTTTTGTTTTCTCAAAATCTACTTAACCAATTCTTGCCCAACGTTGCCTTAGAACAACACCAAATTTAGCAAGTTTGCTAAAGCGGAGCTAATTCCAAGAAATTAGGGCGGGTGTGTTGTTTTCCTCCACTGTTTCATCCAAGTATTGGTAACACTGATTTTTTTGTTGCCCATCTAAAATCTCCGTCATGGCTCTGTTCTTATTTATAATTTAATCCTTTCTTATCCAAACTTTCTTCAGAGCAATACCGACTTGTAGCAATTTTGTTAGGCATGAAATCATGAAAGGTGGCGCAGTGTTGTCCCTGGTCTTTTTCTGCCCTGTATTGGCAACATTGATTTGTTTGGCGCTATTTCTAAACTCTCTAAAACTAACGGGATTTCCCAATAACCTTTGAACAAAATCTAATTTCGTATGTCCTAAGATAGCATTAGTTCATAAAGGTTTAACCTATAAAAAACAATTAAATGGGCTTTTTTAGCATAAGCTTTACTTTCAAGGACATATATATTATTGTACTCTCTGATTATCCGTCAATTACTGATAATACGCTCGCCCAGTTCGCCGATAACGTAACGATCCTCAACAAAGGTACATGCCAAAGAACAGCAAGAAGCATTGAGTCCCAAGCATAGATGTAGACACGGTCCATCTTTCCGAGTCCACCTCTTAATCTTGGTCCCTTACCGCCTGGATGTCCCTCCACGGTGCTCAGCGGTGACTCAGAGCTCAATCTACCTTCTTTTATTATTTTTTCCCAATTACCTAAATAATCTCTTTCCGGGAAAAGCCCGGTACCCTCAAAATCCCAGATGGTGTGGGGGTCTCCCGCCCTTATATTCGCCCACCCAGCTCAATCGTGGGTCCATTTCCTCGCCATATGTCTTACGGTCCAATTCCAGGGCTTCTAAGGTCGCCATGCCATCTCTCCCGATCCGTACGGTCGCTATCTCCAGCGACGAGAGGACTATCTATCGTGTTGAGAGATAAGAATGACACATCTACATGAAAACAAACACTTTGCGCCCTGAAGATGATATCAATAAAGATCGAAACGTTGGCACGACAAAGAAAATGTTTTTCTAAAACCTACGTCACACCAGACCGCATCTCACGACCTCCAAATAATCATATTTCAAAGTTTCAAGTTTGGTTCCTTTACGAACGGTCAACCCCGCCCCTATAAATGCCATATCCCATAATGGCATTATATAGTTTTATCTAATTCTACCCAGATTACCAAATAAAGACATTTTCTTACGGCAGGATGGATAAGTCAAGAGTAGGTTATGAGAATTAATTTTGATTCTAATTTTCTTTGATATAACTTCAAAACAAAATTCTCCTGTACTGAATGAATTGTCATTGTTCTAGAATGTTATATACTGAAAACAAATAGTTAACAAAATTGTACGATATAGCTTTCTCGCGTAAGTAAATTAAACAAACCAATAGAAATTTCAAGTATTTAAAAAGTAACCAGTTGAAAATTGCGGAATATCGTGCAATTCCTCCGAAAAACGGGGTCACCGCCCGTCTCATTCCATCCAGCAGTGATCAGTGACTTTTCTGATTCTACAACCCCGGGAAACCATCCCCGCCCCACTGGTAAGGCGCTGAGAAAATTGGCTCATTTTTTGCCAGCTCCCATTACTTCCTTCCCGGGGCGATTATTTAAAGTCATCCGGACTATGCAAATCACGAAAATAAGTTTTTCTCCATATAGCTCCTTTTATCGTGTTTACAAATCAACAATTTGTTTCCCCCTCGGATTCGTTTCGAGTTCCAAGAAAAAACGAGTCAGCTTCATTTTTTACGACGATACTGCGGATGGTGCCAAACAACGTGTTAACAAAATATTAAATTTGAAATATTTACCTTTTGGAAATTTTTATCCTCCAAAAATGTATGCTCAACCATTTTCTTTCCTGCGAATTTGGATTTAATTTTTTGAAATGTTTCATTTGGTAGCAGAATTAAAACAAATAAATATATTTTCTTACCGTCAAATTAACCCTTTTTAACTCCAAATTAACCTATTTTAATTTTAAATTAACCCTTTCTTTAAAACAAAAACTTGGGATATGGTATGATGCATAAGCATGTAAAGTAAAATTCATATGAAAATTAATTAAAATTAAAATTAAGTTATGTACAATTAGAAATAAAAAATTCTTCTCTTAAATTGAGAATATTTTGAAAATATAAAATGCGTTCTTATTTACAATACCACTAAATTAACTACAATTAAAATTAAGTTATATAACATGAAATGTATTAAAAAACATTCTTCTAGTGATTCATTAATTCACCTTTTTTATTTCAAATTATCTTTTTATAATTTCAAATTTACCCTTGAAAGGATTAAAATGTTAGGAGAAGAGAAAATTAAATATAAAAATAACTACAAAAATAAAGGATTCTTTTTTTAATTTGTGAAAATTATATATAAAAAATATATATAACGGATTCTCATCTAAAATACGACATAAAAATTAATAACAATTAACACTAACAGGTATATAAAATTAAATAATTACAAAAAAATTTATTCTTTTAAATCTTATTTTTTTAATATAAAATAATTGTTTTATTTAACGATTATTTTATATTTTAAAAAAAATTTCAAATTATTAAAAGAATCATTTGCTCTTTTATTTTGTTATACAACTTTTAATTTTGACTGCAATTAATTTTCAAGTGGTATTTCATATAAGAATCCATTTTATATTTCCAAAATATTCTCAAATTAAGGAAGAATCCTTTGTTTTTATATCTAATTGAATATAACTTTCAATTAAATATCATACGAATTTTTCTTTACAACCACATATTTCATACGATCTCCTAAGTTTATGTCTTAAAAAAGGGCTAAATTGATTTCAAATTAAAAATGGTTAATTTGATATTTCGAAAAGGCTAATTTTTAATTTTAATAGCACTTAATTATTATAGCCTACTCGAGATAAGGGACCATTTTATTTTTTTAAATTCGTAAATTAAAAGAAGAATCCTTTTTTTTTATATTTAATTGTATCATTTCCTAAATTGTTTTTAATGCTTTGAAGATTTTATTTGAAATTAAAAAGCTTAATATGAAATTAAAAATGTGTACTTTGAAAATAAAAATGTTAATTTTAAATAAAAAAGCTCAATGAAATTAAAAAGCGTTAATTTGAAATTAAAAAAGAACTCTTAATTGTAATTAATTGTGTGTAGAATTTGATTTAAGAACCCCTCATATTAAAAGAATAATGCTTTTTTTACATTTTAATTATCTCTTTTACTAAGGTTTTAATGTTTTGATAAAAAGAGTTAATTTGAAATTAATTTTGTCCGCAAGGTGGACGACAGCTCTGTCATCGTCTTCAAGCAAGTTCTTGTCTAAAATTGGCAAATCGATCTCTAGCAAATCCGCTCACTAACCTCATATTTGCTGCTTGTTAGAATAATCCCTTTCCGAAAATAATAAGACGTCATATACTAAAAATAGATTTTAACCTGTATTTAAAGGTCAAAAATGAAAGAAAATTTATATATACATTTTTATTCCTCCACTGTAACCCTGGTAAAAGGTCTTATATTTTTTTTAATTTATCCGTTTTACATTAATTAATTTGTTTCCTTGTATAGTTTTGGTACTAGTAGCTGATTTTTGTCTTTTAAAGTCTCATATGAGAAGCAAACGGATTGTCATTGGATTTTTTTATGGTAATCCGTTGTTCAGCCAGTTCTTATATTGTTCAGCGAAAAGTGATTTTTTTTTTTAGTTATTTATTTATTATCCTTAGCCCAGCACTTTTTCTTTCGGTCTAAGTACCTTGCACGCTTATAAAGTTTATCTAGGTTAAAAAGTCTTAATGGCTTTAGGAGACACTAGACCGGCTAAACCAGAGAATTGTCCTAAGGGAGTAAATCAAATGGAATAATGCCGCTTATTGAGCGATCTATGATAACCTGTTTGTCAATAATCGAAATGAAAATGGCCCATTTATCAAAACATATGGTTTAAATCGTTACTGAAGTCTTTTATTTTAACATGATGGGGGATCCGCACGCAAGCATGAATTATAAAAAAAATGGCTTTCTGCGGATTAATTTTCACTGAGCCTATAATAACTGTATCTATATCTATATATGTGTGTGTGTGTGTATATATATATATATATATATATATATATATATATATATGCATGTATATACATATACATGTGTAGGTATATGTATATATATATATATGCATGTATATACATATACATGTGTGTGTGTGTGTGTGTAGATGACATCATGAAGAACGGAGTGATGGTAAATAAAATCCTGTTCTGAATTTTTTGTGAGCTGAATTTTTATTTGCAATCGGACGGCGGGGAAATTTTCTACAATTTTATTAAAAAGGGAGTTTGAACTGGGAGATTTAATCCCATCTGGAAGTTGACGCACTTATTATTCCCCTAACTTTAGGTAGACTCGGCGGATTTCATAATTTCACCATCATCATCTTACAGTTTTTAAAAGCGGTTTATGTATATAAATGTTTGCCAGCTTTCACGTTTCATTTTCTCACGCACAACAAAACTACCAACAATTAATTTATGAACAAAATTTGGACAGTTAAAAAATAGCAAGATTTCAGACGTGAAAGCTGTTAAGTTTAATATATACTCGACTTAGATGGAGAAACAGCGAGTTCAATTATATAGGGGCTAAAGCAAATGAACGTTTAATCCCTTTTGTGTTTATTTAACTAATCCAGTTCATAGTACGTTATGAGCCAGTGCAACAATCCCTCTGTACTTCACCCTTTCTGAATGTTCTTCTGCAACAGTGATTTCCTGCGTTCCAAGGGCTTTAATTGCTCCAAACCGGAAACAATCATGCGTGAAGAAGAGTTGCTACATGCTACTTTGTGGCAAAACTGGACTTTATTCGCCCCTTTACAGAGGGTGTGAGAAAAATTCCAAGGATAAAATATTTCGACGTTTGTGATGGATGATAACAAACAACAAGTTCGTACGTCGGTCATGTCACACTATACATTCAATCTTATAAATACATTCCCTTTTAATATTCACAAAAGATAGACGTTTTGGGGTTTGACTAGCCCAATTTTTCCCATGGTCCTATAGTTCCACTTAAAAATTCATAATTCTTCTTGGTTTTTTTCCAAATACAGACTGTTGTAAAGAAGAATATTTCGTCTCTCAGGCTATGTCAACAATGCTCACGCAAGGGTTTAGCGGGCTGAGGAAAATATCCCGTGTATGTGGTAAAAAGTAACGAACCTAGTATGCTCCCTTGAGGAACACAAGTGAGAAAAGAATAATCGGAAATGTTCCGATTCGTTTGAACGTTAAATCCCTAACACCAATTTTTATCACAAAAAAATAAACATTTTTGGGTTTGTTTAGCCCAATTTTTTCTCCCGTATCCTGTTGTTCCACTTTAAAATATAACATGTAACATCGGTGAATTTGTATAAAACTAGAGGAGTTATGAATTTTTAAGTGGAAGAACTTGTGGTTTTTGTAACTTTTTATTACATCTCATTTAATTTTATCATTACTTATTATTTTCTTCTGCTAAGAAAGTGATATATATATATATAAACANGCGGAATGCTACAGAGGTAAACAAACAATATCATTTGGAAGAGGATTAATAAGTGTTGACATTCATACAAATGAGTAATCCTGTAAACGTAAACAGAATATTTTATATAGATTTTTTTTAATGAAAACTTAAAATCCTGCATTATTTTCCGGACAACCCGATACATAAAAATGCCGAAAACTATGTTTACAAACAGACGTAAATTACTTGAAATAAACCTGTCTAATAAACTTTCTCCGGTCATAGGAGAAAAGAAAATTGACCCTGGTTAATCCAGCTTGAAAATGTCTATTTTTTGATTTTCATAAAATTGGCATTTCTAGACGTTAAAGGTTGTTTAAAACGAATGTACTTTTTAAAAAATTGGACCTAATTTAGTGGAAGAGTTTTTGGATTTTACACCTTTTTAAATGCAAAACCTCATTTATGCGAGCTTACATATTTCCTTCTCCTAGATAACCGATATATCGCACACCCATGAGAAAAATGACACAAGACGAAAAATTCTAAAACCAGATTAATTAGTTATTTGAAGTATTCGGATGTGTCATGCTACAGGATAAATGACATCACTGCAACTGGATCCTTAGCTGCTAGGCTATGTGACACTTTTGAATTGGCGGGATCGCATGTCTCCATTTTTGTGTGGTGATTAGTGCGTTAGTCCATGATTATTCAGAAATCGTGAGATGCTGTCTGGTGTTATGTAGGTTTCAGAAAAACATTTTCTTTATCGTGCCAACGTTTCGATCTTCATTGAGATCATCTTCAGAGCCTGGGATTTACAAACATTGTTTAAATTTAACAAATACATGTAGGATTTGGAAAAAAGTGAATTTATACAATGCAAAAAATCTTTTTTATATTCAATCAAAGTATTTCTACTCACTCAAAGTGTTTGTTTTCTATGTAATTCTGCCATTCTTCCGTGTCGTGTTGAGAGTGCCAGTGAGATATTGCTGTTTTATGTTTATATACGTTGGATTTTGAAGGGGTGGGGAAGGAAGTCGGTATAAAAAGACATTTTTGTATAAGGAGTCGGTTTCTTTGAGGTGAAAAAAGCCGACGAAGGGATAAATCGTTGGTAATGGTTCGGCCAGATTATCCTTTCAGGATTATATAGACGGGGATAAATAGGAAAAGGAAAGCTAAATTGTTCAAAAATTAGACTATGTAAAAATGTTTGATGTGTGGAATGTGATGAATGTTTTATATGTTATAATATGTGTTTTGTATGATGTGATGATATACGTATGTTATCTATATTGAATTTGATGAATGATATGCTGCGACTGAGTTTACATGTATCTGTTCTGTAATTGATGCTGTGTTTATCTCTGTTGATGTAAACCATTTCTAAAAAGTTACGTTTGTATTTGTTTTGTTCTGTGTGTAATATTTTTGTGTTGTGACCACCAAATTGTGTTTGTGTTCAAAATGGTGGGTAGCGAGTTCTGCAGGATTTTGCTTGGGTTTTTTGCAATCATAGATATGTTGCTTTACTCTCTTGTACAGATATTGGGATGTAAGTTGCTGGACAGTTTAAACAATAGATTTTGTAGATTTCGTCGGATTTATTTTTTATTGGTGTGGAATCTTTAATTTTGGAAAAAAGTGTTTGAATTGTTTTATAATTTTTGAAAGCTATTTTGAAGTTATCGGACGATAGAAACGTGTTTAATTTATGTGATAGGCCGTGAATGAATGGCATGGAAATGTAAAATAATTGTCTCCATTCGTGAAAAGTGGTATATCGTAGTTCTGTGTCCAATTTTATAGCATCGGTGTAAGTATTTATCAGGAAAAATGGCACATTTCTATGTAGGTCAGTTTTTTACTTTTAGCGAAGAGTCGTACTGCTCCGGAATAATTTACTGTTAAACCGACGCACCATAATATAATACTATTGCGTATACTATTCATGATTTAGAGTTTATTTCTATATTATATATAATATATAATATATGAATTNTTTTTTTTTTTTTTTTTTGTGGCGTTTTGAACTCCCCTTTTATCTTTTGAATAATATGAACATACCTAAAATTTGAATATATGGCATGCACACATGTATACTGGTAAAGCTATAAATAATTTGGTTTTATACATATATAAAGAATATATTGTTATAGTAAAATATAAAAATAAATCTATTCTTAATTGATTTAAAAAACATAAAACAAGACCAGATAAAATTAAAATAAACCTTGTTCTATTGATTTGAATTGAATTTTCTATTGATCTATATATAAATTAAAATTAAACAACTTCTTGAATTACGATCATTTGACCAGATCGTGGTATTCGATTGACGAGATTGAAACAAAATTAAAATTATTAAATTTTAATGAAAATAAATGAATGAAAATTGACTTTAATAATATTACTCATGTAAAGAAGTGCACGTTAACTATGAATTAAATTAACTTAACGAATAAACTTGCATGTCATAAAATAATAATAATAAAATAAAGTAAACTCAAGGATGAAGTGAAATGGCGAAGCAGGTATGAAAATTGAAGATGTGAAGTCGCAAATTATGAAGAAGCCACAGATGATGAAGAAGCGGAGATGATGAAGAAGTCACAGATGATGAAGAAAACCAGACGAAACGACGACGAAGAAAAAAAATAAATATGAGATGAAGAAGATCAAAAGAAAATACAGCCTGGTGACGTCACGGTATAAACCGTAGATTCCCCGATCTTTTCGGCGGTGGTCCCTGATGGTATAGGGATCGACGATGGGACGTGACGAAATCGATATAGCAATCGATAGGCCGATGTATGGGAAATATATGTTCTGTATTTCAAAGTTGCGCAAAGACTGCCTCTCGACGTCTCATTCTGGATCAAAGGTCCGCGATAACGGCTAATCCTTTCTTCTTTTGTCCGCTTAATCCGTTATGGATCTGCGTAATCAAGAATTATTTGAACAAAATTAAAGATTTATCCCTGATACATGTGTAAAATAATAATGAACTTAATGTATGCAAGCATAAATCAAACATTAAAATATTTAATTAAGAGAGAGAAAAAAAGGGGGGAGGAGACTTCTTAATTTACGATAAAATATAAAAGAAAAAATGTGCCTTAACACTAACTAAATTACCGAGAGCCAATATATGCAAGAAAAGTGTCACAAAGCGGTAGTTTTCAGTTGGATTTTTAAAGTTTTGTGTTTTCGTATAAGCCTTGGACAAACTAAAGTCAATATTGACAGATCATGACAGTTTTTTATTGCCAACAAACGTAATGGCGTGTACTTAATACATAAATTAAAAAAGTAAACTTCCATCTGTTTTCTCCTGTAAAATTTTCTTTTGTTGAGTTGTCACTTTTCTCGCGGGTGTGCGACC
The DNA here is from genome assembly GCF_000648675.2 of Cimex lectularius. Lineage (NCBI taxonomy): Eukaryota > Metazoa > Arthropoda > Insecta > Hemiptera > Cimicidae > Cimex > Cimex lectularius. The sequence continues at coordinate 241,129 of NW_019394206.1, forward strand.
TAACAACCTTCAAATACATAAAAGCAGAAAACTGTATTTAAAAGCGTATTTAAAATATTTATTTTCCCGACCCTGAGGGCACAATGGCAAGAACGCTCGAACATGTTTCTAATAAATTGTCATGGACACAGGAGAAAAAAAGTCGAGGTTAAAAACTCTTTTTTGGCCATAAAATTCCGTATTTATGGGCTTTAGAGGGTACTTAAAACGAATCCGAATTGATTTTTTTAAACATACTTTACTGGAAAAGTCTTGATTTTTGTAACGTTTTATATATTTTATCTCTTATAATACGATCCTGCATATTATTGTCTTATCCAACGTTAAAATAAGTCAAAGTGGCTAATAGGGGATCCCAATGAAATATTGGGAAGAGAAAAAATAAAAACCTTAAATTTTCAGGGGAACGCTCTTGGATATTTTTCTCAAAAATGAATAAAACAATGATAACTTCTATACAATTTCATCAATCAACCAAAAAACCTAAATTCGTTTAGAGTCCTCTAAATTAGACGTAATGGCACAAAAATCGTCTTCGCAAATAAATTATAACCGGATAAATAAAGTAAAACGTTGGAGGTGTTTCTTGATTTCATCCTTGTATTTCTAACTTATAATGACATAAAACTTAAATTTTGTTGATACAATATGAAAAAAAAATATTCCCCTTACTTGGAGATTGTTGAATAATTTAATTTGGATTAAATGCAGAGGAGTTATGAATTTTTAAGTGGAACGACAGACCAAAAATGTTTTAAGCGTAAAATGGTAGTATTTAAGGGCTTGGAAACCAGCGTAAAACGAAACCTTTAGCTTTTTCAAACAAAAAAATTTAATTACTTTACTAGAAGCGTGTGTTTTTTAGTGACGGTTATTCAATAATTTGTTGAAGCTATGGGGACAACTTTTTCATTTTTTGCCCATGTTTCGACCTTTATTCGGGTCATCTTCAGGGCCTGGGTGAAATACAAAACATGTTTGGAAAAAATACAATACAGATGTAAATATAAATTTTGAACCAACTATTTCATACTCACATAGATAGATAGATAATTTATTTATTTATAATTTTTACATACATGTTGCGATCTGATTTTTTTTTTCTGTTAAAAGTGCGAAAGACACTGGGCTTTATAACCTTCTGCAGCCTTAACAATGTAACAATGCTGTTTTTTCTTCTTCTGCTTCTGCGTTAGCGGGGGAAAATTAATGTAAAAAAACCAGTTGTCACCTTTGACTCATGTCATCAATTTGACAGATAACAAAGTTTAAATTGGGCCAAAGCCCACGCAGGTACCCCCTTATGCAGAGAAAGGTTGCTAGATGTGTCCCACATAATACAGGCGTGCCTTGACTCCATACAGAGAGCGTGTAGGCATGCCGCCGGATTTACGAATGGTTCTCGGATACGGTAGCGAATTTCAGGATCCCCCGTTCCGTTTTTCGGCGAATTGGGAATTTCACATTTATATGGCCGTCAAAATATGTGTTTTGTGTTTCTGTGTTTTGTATGAGTGAGTGTATTTATTAGAGTAAATGGGGAAGGGCTGATGGTGAAATAGCATCCCCATCGGCCCCCGAGCTGTGTACGATGGCGGAATATGTATAAAAATACCCCATCGACCCTAATTAGATTATTCTGTTATTGTATGCATGGAGTAATATTGAGTACTCCATCTACCAAATAGAATGAAAGCAATAGATGTGAATGTATTTATTTGTGTGAATGCGTGTTGAATGTGTGTTGTCATATCAATATGACCTCGGGGCCGACCAAGCTGTCGGAAACCCATTTATAAATTATGTATGTAAAGAGAATAAATAAATAATTAGATTAATAAATAAATATGCACACACATACTCAAATAAATAACTAAATAAGTAATGGGGAGTGGCTATATACATATACACCTCTTCTGCATATCGAGTCGAGTGGAAATTAGAACACCCTGATTTCATGGAAGCACAAACGATTAAAAACAATCCTGTACTAAATAATTATATATAATCAGGGTGTCCTAATTTCCACTCGCTCTGCAGAAGAGGTACTTACTTAAAGCGAATTTACAATGAAGATTTATGGTTTGGGTTTTCACAGCGCCGTAAATCCAAGATATGTCGAATTCGTTATGGAGTTGAGTTTTCGACCAAACATTTAACATTGGCCCTGGCCTGTTAGATCGAGCAATGTTAACTAGCGTGGCGATTGATAGGACCAAAAATAAAGCTATAACAGTCCTTGAAGGCTTGTTGTTGTTTGTTTTGGTTTTCTTTTTTGGTAAATTGTAAGATGTCAGAAGTTAATAAAAAAAGAAAATTAATCAACTTCTTCATTCAACATGCTATCTATGCACTCGAAAAATACTAACAAATGACATGCTTCAATTCGTGCCGACACACCTAACTTGTATCCTAACCTCTAACTGCCAACAACTTTATAGGACAGAGGATGTATCTCCTATGAATGAGACTATAACGACAGGTCAGAAATTAACAAAAGAAATGTGGTGGTCTGATTTAATTAATGCGTATTTAAGAATAAAAATTCGTGTAAACAAACAACACCTGTTACATTCGTGGGTGCCATGTTGGTTACCTACGCCTTAACGGATAGCAATGTGACTAAAATCTTCTACTTAACATCTAACATTGGCCCTGGCCTGTTAGATCGAGCAATGTTAAGTAACCGATTCTTACAAGTAAGTCTACGTCAGGGGTTAATACAAAGAGCGTGAATACACCTATTATGTGATTTTGTGTAACCTGCAAATTACCTCGAGAGGTTAGGTTTATGCTTTAAGTCAGTTTCTGTACATCGTCCGCGGTACCACGCTTTACTCCATTTCACGTTATTTCTCCAAGTTTTATTGTTCGCGACGGTGTTCACTAAAACACGTACTTCTCTCCATTTTCAACGGTTGGATGGATGAAGATCGAGAGAGGACCCAGGAATCTGTTTTAGAGGCAGAGGGTCGAGCAAATCTTCAGGCCTGGGCGAACGGCTGAACGGCGGTCGTCTGGACGATTCCTCAATAATGAAGAAAAGTAAGCCTTGCAATATTATCTTGGTTCCTCGTTTTCATCGCCTTTCGGTTAAAAACTTCTTCAGGCCGTAACAAAAAGTTTCATTAAAATCAGTAATCCTAAGTCTCTTCTAGTTTATATTTGTTATACCTTTATAGGTATATTATTTTTTAACAGGAAGCGAAAACGAGGAATGCTCAGGTGATTTTTTCTAACCACCATTTAAAGTGTTCGTTAATTTTTCAATTCTTTTATCATTCTTCTAACTGTCGTTTTTTTTAAATATATATAAAGTATATATATACAAACATATTTGTATTTATGTTAACAACAGCGCCTTTGGATTTTGAAAATGAGATACGGCTGGCCGTAACGTTGTAAATCGTCGGTGATAAATGCCGTATTTCAGGACGGTTCTCGAGTGGTAAATTCATTTCATTCCCATACAAATGCGGCAACATTAGCTTGACGTTGTAGTGAGTGCGTGTCCGAATCGGTTTGATGAATAGGACTGGTTGAATATTGTATACCGACCGTGACAATTCCGATCACTATTCGTCACCTTCCTATCGTAGAAATATTTTCGAAGATAAGGGGGTCGGATCACTCCCGTCCTTTGTACAATGAGCTGTGTTGAAACATAAACAGGACGTCTTCAAAAATTTGGGTTTCTTCCGGTGGAAAGTCACGATTCGTTGGTACTTCCCTTTAATGGAAATGTCCGATGCAGACTAAGGACCAAAGACAGGTGTGTAATCTATGTGCGGGGCGATACGTGTAAAAGTTGCGGTTCCTCGGCTTGGTATTTGATGCAAAGTTTAGTTGTCACATCATCGAAGCTGTTGTGGTTCATTGCATGAAACCCTTGACCTTCTGAAATGTATTGGTCACGTCAGGTGGGAATCGGGTTTGGAGGCGCCATTAAAGCGCTGCTTTGCTCGAAACTGTATTATAGTTGTATCGCCCGAAAAACTCGCCTCGCCAAGCCCGATAGGCTATATTCAGGGTCTGAGGATTAGTCCCTTGTCCAGCCTTTACTGTAAGCTAGGAGTGCTGCCACCAGAACTTCTCATCCTTTACGGAAATGCTCGTACAGGTAAGTCAATGACCAACTTTCCTCTAAGACGGACCTGTCGGTCGGGCAGGAATGACACTGGGTACGGTACTCGAGCTGGGAAACCTCCAGCCGATTCCCGCCTGGATCCTTCCAGCCGTACTTATCTGATCTGGCGACCCTGGTCAAATCGACTACACGGTCATATCTTTACTTCGCTAAGTACCTCGAACTTAGATCGGGGTATCCCGGTTTTCGCCTCCTCTTCACGGGCGGGTCTAAGACCGGAATAGGTGTGGCATTTCATGGACCGTATTGCTGTGTGAACAGAGCCGAGATGTATGCGATCTGGCACGCCCTTGGAATCATGCATTCCGGGTAGGATTCATATGAATACGGTAGTGGTTGTCTGGGTACCTGAACACGTTGGGCTGGAAGGCAACGAACGCGCAACCTAAAGCCAGGACAACCCACATACCAGACATTACAATCGCGATCTGATGCACTACTGGAAAACGAGCGAATAAAGAACTTGTTAAAGAAAACGTGGCAACGTCCGAGAAGCCCTTGCACGACAAGAGCGCGATTTGTTGGTGCACCACAGAGAGTCTAAACCCCAGAAGAAGGATCATCCTAACCAGACTCCGAATTGGCCATGCATGGATATTTGGGTCTCCTATTCGGATTTCTGGGCGAACCTAGGGTGGTTCCGTAATATGGATTTTTTTATTATATTTAATCTATATGACATTGTACATATACTAAGTTTGGTGCAATTCGTCCCGTGTATTGGCAATACTGATTTTTTGTGTGCCAATCTCCATCTTGCAATCTTCTATCCCCAACATGGCTCTTCATCCCACCACTGTATCTCGTATTGATTGTTATATTAGCCAAGTATAAACTTTTTCATATATAGTTTATCATTTAACTTTTTCTTGTCCAAAGTCACATCAGAAAACAGTTTTTTAAGGTTACCGAGAAATACGAAAGTTTAAGGCGGACGTATTGTAGTTCATTATCTGTTTCTGCTCGTGTATTGGCAACACTGATTTTTGTGGCGCCAATTCAAACTCTATCACTAAATTTACGTGATTTCCCCGCTAACCTTTTAACAAAATTACTGAAGTTAGTCTTGTTCTTAAGAAACATTAGGCCATAAACGTGAAAACATAAAAAAAGAATAAAATTAGGAATATTGAGTCACTTGTAGTCAAATGATTTCCTTAGATATTTCTCTTTCTGTCCGATTCTAAAACTTTGGTTACAAATGTTTTGAAGATTTATGTTAACGTTAACCCACTTTTTGAAAACCTTCCTTCCAGAGAGATTGGAAAAGACATTTTTAGATCAATTCCAGTTCGAACTGAAAACTACTCGGCTTTTCATCGGTCCAGAAAAGAAGGCTTATCTGGAACACACTTCGAGAAGACTCGACAAATAAAGACCTTATCATTATTTACGAGTAGAACAGGCCGTAAAAGGTGCTAGAGCCATGAAAAGGGGAAACGGGCAGTTACCTGTTAGATCTCAACGAAAATACCAAAACAGACACAATACATCGTCACATCGTAAAAATCATTTTAGAGGACGAAATGACGTCCAATAGACATAACATAAATAACAGAATCATTCCATGAGGCGAATTAGATCATTGAGCTCTATCAAGTCTGAAAAAATCTTTGATGTTAAAAATAAATATTGTAATACGATAATCCAAATTATTTGGCTGTTGTGAAAATTATTCTTTGTTAATCCTGCTTCAAATAAAAGCATTGTTCTCTCGACAAATATAAATGGTGGCCTAGTTGTCCTTAAGATCATGAAACTTGACAGACGGAGTTACTATTTAATAAACACAATTTTTTTCTCACGGGGTTGTGTAGAAAGGATGACAACAAAAAAATAAGACCAGATGGAATCGATTCAGTTTTGATGAAACCTTGAACCACATTATTTCTATCCAGATTAATATATTCCGAATTCCACCCAATTAAAAGTTTACTAAATAATCTTTAGTAATGATACGCCGCTTGTATATGGGGGATTTGTCATGTTGTTTAAACTCTAAAATAATAAAAAAAATATTTATTATTAACCCTTTAAGGACAAATGATGTATTAGAGCAAGACGAACGTTGGAAATTTTATTAAATGGTAAATTTGAAATTAAGACCCGTTAATTTGAAGAAAAGTTAAATTTTAAATTACAAAGTGTTAATTTAAAGTAAAAATGGGTAATATAAAATTTAAAAAAAGTTTAATTTGGAATTAAAACCCGTTAATTTGAAGTAGAAAATTTAAATTTGATTCCACTAGTTTTCGTGGTCCTCTTGACCCGCTCGTGACACTGACTTTTTTATCTCAACTAAAAACCTTAAATTTTTGAATGTTAAATTTGATGTTAAAAACAGTTAATTTGTTTGGTTATACACAAATACATTAACGACATATCGGCCAAAGTACAATAAACCGGCCAAAAATAACATAAACCGCATACCGACACACCGGAACTCCATACATGACAGCATACAATTCAGAGTAGAAAAAGAAAAGAAAAATATAAAAAAATTGTTGGACCTCACAATCACTAAACCTGACAACAAACTACAATTCGACATGTAGAGAACATCAACCGCGACCAGCACTCACCCACTCAAAATTCCCACACAGGCCAAAAATGGCAGTATTCAAATAGCTAAATTACACGACAGACTAAAAACATATATAGCGAAAGAAGCGTACAAACTAACATATCTCTTTAAGAAATTATAAATTAGAACAAAACTGAAGACCACGAAAAACAATTTTAAAAAGCTATTAAGACAAAATATAGACAAAAACAAACTCACTTGATCAAAATGGCATATACGCCACGATATGCGTAACATTTTTTACATTTCCAATTAACAATTTTTCACTTCATATTAAGCATTATAACTTCAAATTAACCTTTTTTAAAATTTGATATTAACGATTTTGCGGTCCAATTAATTCATAAGGTTAATGTAAAGTTAAAAATGGTTAATGTGAGATAAAAAATTAAAGTTAAAAAGTTAAATTTCAAGTTAACAATTGGTTAATTTGATGGGAAAAAGCTATACACGAAATACAAGAAGCTAAATTAAAATCTATTTTTAACTTAAAGATACTAGGGGGTATTCATGATCTTTGTATTAACTCTGTTAGGTCGTGTTAGATCGAGAAAAATGACGACGTAGAAGAAGACTTGTAAGAATCGGCTAGTTAACATGCTCGATCAAACAGGCCAGAGCCAATGTTAGGTGTTAGGTCGAAAATGTAGTCACATTGCTATCCGTTAGGGCGTAGGTAACCAACATGGCAGCCATGAATTTAACAGCTGTTTTTATATACAATTACACGTATTTTTATTCTTAAATACGCATTAATTAAATCAGACCAATACATTTCTTCCGTTAATTTCTGACCTGTCGGTATACTCTCATCCATAGCAGATACATACGCTATCCTATAAAGTTGTGGGCTGATAGACGTTAGGATACAAGCAAGGTAGGTCAGCATGAATTGAAGCGTGTCATTAGTTAGTTCATTTCGAGTGCATAGATAGTATGTTGAATGAAAGGGTTGATTAATTTTCCTTTTTTTTAACTTCTGGCATCTTACAATTTAACACAAAACAAAGCCATAACAAACAACAAGAAGCCTTCAAGGATTATAATAGCCATGTGTGATGTTTAGTGACCATTAGTTAATGATTATTCTGAGATCGTGAGATGCGGTCTGGTGTGACGTAGGTTTTAGTAAACATTTTCTTTATCGCACCAACGTTTCGATCTTTATTGAGATCATCTTCACTCTCACCAGGACAGACAAGAATGACACATCTACAAGGAAAAAACACTTTGACCCCTGAAAATCTCCATAAACATCGAAACGTTGGCACGATAAACAAAATGTTTTTCTAAAACCTACGTCACACAAGACTGCATCTCACGATCTCCGAATAATGATTATTATAGCTTTATTTTTGCTTCTACCAATCGCACTGCGGAAAAATTAACGTTTAACATGCTAAGAAAAGAAGGGGGCGTTCAAGATCTTACTGGACATTTCTCTATTCGAGTTAACACGAGTTAATAGGGGTATTCACGATGTTTGTAAGATGTTAACTCGTTAACAAAGATCGTGAGTACCCCTAATATTGATGTTTTTTTCGGCAATATATGAACCGATTTTCAAACGGGTTTCGCCATCATAAAATCTAATGGACTAGTACAATTTACAAAAAAAATTTAAACGGTACATTTTTCTTGTAAATTTTTTTTCCAGGTAGTGTAGATGCTCATCACTTTATATCTTGACAATATTCTCACCTTAAAAGAAAAATTCTTTATTTTTGTATTTAATTTTATGTCAATTTTAATTGAAATTAATTTTCATATGGTCTTCTAAGAGCCAAATTATATTATATTAAACGGAATCCGCAAATATACTGGAAGTTTATTCTTCAAGCTTATATTGCATACTATATACTAAATATTTTAATGCTCTGAAGAATGTGCTAATTTAAAACTAAAAATGGTCAATTTGGAGTTAAAAAATGTTAATTTGACGGATAATGCTATATGTGTGTGATGCTGTGATGCTTCTGCGAGTATAGCTCTGCAACATGCTATAAAGTTTTAACAGACTATAAAGAAAACGAAGAAATAAGGAGAACATCAAATGCAATAATATACGGACGACGTTAAAACAAATTAAGGAACCGGGTAACGTTTATTCTTTGCAAGACAAAAACATGAACAATCAAACTCAGCAGAAAAGCACACCTCGGTTTTTCGAGCTGAAAAGCCATCTTTTGTCATAGAAAACAATATTGAAGCACCGGTAAAAAAATTGTAAAATTTAAATTCACTAATTTCGTGGTCCGCTTGACCAATTAATATATTACAATTAATTAAGGTTATTAGTTGAGATAAAAAAGTCAATGGCACGTCCGAGTGGATCGAGGTCACGAAAACTCAACTGGTAGAGCAGCGGCGTATCTTGCCGAAGGTCGTGGGTTCGAATCCCGCTCGTGACATTGACTTTTTTATCTCAACTAAAAACCTTAATTAATTGTAATATATTAATTAGTCAAGCGGACCACGAAATTAGTGGATTTTATGATTTGAAATGAAGTATACTTCACTAAAGCTCTCCGTGGCCATTTCATTTGTCGTCGGGAATCCAATCCGATTACACGACATTTGAAAAATGGCAAAAAGGAGGGAAAATTCAAAAGGTGGAGTTGAGATGGAAAGTTGGTGTTCGAGTGGATCGAGGTCACGAAAACACTCTCAAGTGGTAGAGCAGTGGCGTATCTAGCCGAAGATCGTGGGTTCGAATCCCGCTCGTGCCATTGACTTTTTTATCTCAACTAAAAATCTTAATTAATTGTCTTGTATTAATTGGTCAAGCGGACCACGAAAATAGTGAATTAATTGTAAAATTTACGCAATCAGATTAGCAGATGGTTACAAGGAAAATTAAAATATATGAATATAAGTCTATAAGTACCGATTTTACTAACGATAATATTGATTGATAAAAGGTTTCAAATTTTTGCCGGTAATAATATCATGTGAAAAGCGAATTTGAGATAAGTTACAGTCTGCGATCATCTTTTTTTTTATAGGAAATGAAACGTGTTATTCTTTTTTGTTTCATCAGAATTTCTCTAACCTCAAATTTATCCCAAATTCGTCTGTTCGTATTTTCCTCGTGAAGCCAATTTGGCCTTTTGGAAAGAGTGCAAATTATCTTCTACGTTGACACTGTCAACGAAATCCGGACCTTAACACAATCGTCGGGCCGATACTCCTCTATGCGGGTGCCCACTCGGACTGTCAAACGTAAAAAATAAATCCTGTAATTGTTGTTTGTTAAGTCCTATTGCTTGTTAAGTCATCAGAACGAGAATCGTTTTAAATGCACTATTTTTCAGTTGAAATCTGTCAGCTAGAACAAAACGTTGAATCTCAATCACGGTTGTATTCCTTGGTAGGGGCACTTGTCAGCATTTCCATCGTTAATGACCGCCGGGTCCGCCGAACCTCGCCGGTTTATAATCTTGATTTGGAGAATTGAATTCCGAAGTACTCCCCCGTGGATTGACTTCTGTTCCACCAGCCGATATTGTATTACACCAGGTTCCAATTCATCCTCAATGCGAAATCCGCTTACTTCGAGTTAAACTAGATAAACGGCTAAACTATGTCTCCCACATTAAAAACATTGTTTCCGTTTTCCACTCCTCCGTTTCGGATTCGCATTTTATATTTTCTTGTATTCTGAAAAAATTATTTAAAAACAATTCTTATTAATTTTAATAATTCGGAAAGCTACGCTCTATACAGTAGACGTTATCGCCCCTAGTCTTAACCTACCTAATCCTAATCTTACCCCTACCTGATACACCTTGACAAAGGAATTAAGAGTTTTTCTTTTCTGTCTAATTAGCCATATCCCCGTTTCTAATACACCCTAACCCTAATCTTTTAAAAACCTGAATGAAGGGGGATATTTTTCGGAAGCTTGACGAAGGAACTGAATGTTTTTCTCTCAAATTAGCCTTATCCTAGATTTTTTTAATAGAAAATGAAAATCATAACCCTTACGCTAATCGGTAACTCTACCTAACCTAACCCGGCGCCAACGCTAACCCTAACGGTAACCTCGATTTAGGAATTGAGTGTTTTTTTTCTGACGAATTAGCCTTATCTCCAATTTTTTAATTAAAATGAAAATCCTAACCCTAACCCTAATCGCCCCATCATAATCCTACCCTGATTTAAATCGTCCCTAACCCTAACCCCATTTCCCCATCCCTACCTAACCTAATCTAACACGTTTCTAACACTAACGCTAACCTAACCTGCAAAATGAATTGAGTGTTTTTCTTTTCTGTCAAATTATTCTTGTCCCCGATTTTAAATTCTAAATATACCAAACCTAACCTGTATTTAATGTTAACTTTCAGTTTTAAATATCCTAACACTCAGCACCATTAACCTAGCCCGTCCCTAATCTTAACCCAATCTTACCTAATCTAACCTGTCCCTAACCGTAATGTAAGCTAACCTTGAATTGACTTAACCTATTTTTCCTAACCTTCCCTAACCTTTTCCTTTTCTGTCAAATTAGTCCTAGCCACTTTTTAATTCAAAATGGAAATCCTAACTCTTACCATAACCCAACCTATCCTTAACCCTTCCTTAACCTAAACCGTCCCAAACCAACCTAATCTAACCGAAACCATCTCTGACCCTAAAACTACATAGCCTAACCTAACACGCCCCTTAAAATTAACCTACCACTTACCTAATCCGTCGTTAATCATAATGCGAAGCTACCACTAACCTAATCCTACCCTAACCCTACCTAACTAAACCCGTTTCTATCCTTATCTAATCTAACCATTCTTAACCCAACCAGGCAGACAAAGTTCTGCGGATACCTGTGATGCCATGAACCTGAAGTTCAGATTTAATATATAATTTCAAATTTAAATATTCGATACTATTTTCCACAGCCAGAGGATAATGTGATCCGCTAAAGTCACTATATTTCTGGCACAGGTCATCAGTCATAAGCAGCTTCAGGATTGGTCTTAAAATGTTTCCCTGGGGAACATCAGCCTTCATTTCTAAAGTTTCTGATTAGATTGTAAGGGGAGAGAAGTACGTGCTGGGTTTGTAGGATTTTTTTTAGTTTATGTTGTATGCTTTCACACCAGACTACTTCGAAGGTGGGAGATACGCCCACGTTTTTCTTCTCCTAATACTCTTTCTATTATGTCGGTAATTTTATAGACTTGATCTGTTGTTGAGCTTTTCTCTATGAGAGTCTTTAATCTTTTTAGTAATAGTCTTTCGGAGGGTTGTGAAATCACTCGGTCTAAATGACGAAAGTTCAGTGGTTTTCCAGGTTTCGCTATCTTGTGGTTTCGGGCACCTTACCAGGATTCCAGGAAAGTAAGATATTCTTTTAACCTTAATACCGGAATAAATGAAAGGGTTAGTTTTACAATTCTTTTTGTTGGGTACTCTTTAGTTTACGGTTGTTTTTATTTCATGAGCTTCGACATAATTCTTCCAGGTTTGTTTTGTTCACATAATTCAACATATGAGTTCGGAACGAGGGAAAACGAGAAAAGGGGAATCTGTTTTGTTTAAATTACATAGACAGCATGACAAATCATTTGAAATCACCTTCACCGCTTGCTAATCGCATACTCCTCAACAATTAAGCTTAGTTTGATTATATTATTACAATAGGTAGAATAAACATCTGCAGTCGGACTGTAAAAACAAACTGAAACCATGAGCTAATATTAAATCCAAACTTTAACACTTGCTTGATTTTCTTATAATAATTAGTCGGCATTCTATTCCATCAAATTTCATCTCTATTTTTTCATATTTATCTTCATATATCAATATGCAATTTAAATCTAAACTAAAACACTCGTCTGTTTCCTTTGTAACTGATCAGATAATAGCATAAGCAAGTAATTAATTTGAGAGGAAATTACTCTAATAGATTAATTGAGTGTTGGTTACAAAATAATAGATTATAACCATATGCGGTTTAAGCATTATCAATTGGTCACGTTCGTTCAAAGATAATGTTAGATAAGGTATTTCTGAAAATTTTATACATACTTCCTCAATTCCCTTTCATAAGCTTTTACTAAAATAATTGACCGTTATTTCCTTTTAATACCAAGCACAAATCGAGGTTTAAAAAAATTTCTTCTTCTAACATTATTTATGTTTTAAATATAAAAAGACACTCTTGTCCAATGACAATATTTATGTTAAATTATCATGGAAACAATAGAAATCAAGCAAATAATGAAAAACTATACAATTTTATGTTTCCAAATAAGTTATTAAAGAAAATATTATGGATGGTTTTATTTATCCTATTTTTAGGCCTTTTTTTAAAGAGGTTTAAGAATTTTTTCAAACGTACGGCGTTTGCAAAATTTAAAAACCAAACAGCCGTATTGGGAGTGTTCTTTCTTAAACCATGTTTATGACATTTTTATCCATTTTGAAGTGAGAAATTACAATTAAATTTAAAACAAAACTCATGCTTCCCACTCATTTTCTCCGCTTCCGGAAAAATATTAAATTATGGTTATATATGTGTGGTGATTAGTGACCGTTAATCGATATTTATTTAGAAATCGTGAGATGCAGTCTGGTGTGATGTAGGTTTCAGAAAAACATTTTCTTTATCGTGCCAACGTTTATCGTGGCACTCTCGACACGACACGCAAGAATGACACAATTACACAGAAGAGAAACACTTTGAGCCCTGAAGATGATCTCAATAAAGATCGAAACGTTGGCACGATAAAGAAAATGTTTTTCTGAAACCTACATCACACCAGACCGCATCTCACGATTTCTAAATAAATATAGTTATATAACCGTTCCTAACCCTAACTAAAACAGTAATGCCCTTACATTGAGAAAGGAATTTAGTTTTTTTCTATGAAATTTCCCTTATGGCCGATTTTTAATACAAAATTAAAATACTAAATCTACGTAATGTAACACGCCCCCATATTCTATACTAAACCCTACATAACCTAACACGTAACCTAACCTTCTAACCCTAACCTTTCACGCTTAAACACCCTGAATGAAGGAGGATGACATTCCTCGAAAATTTGACGAAGAAACTGAGTCTCTTTTTCTCTCTTAAATTACTTTATCCCCGATTTTTTAATACACATTCCTAACCCCCAACCCTACCCATCCCAACCCAACCCTATCCTACCTAATCTAACCTGTCCCTAATCCTTCATGGCCTAACCCGGAACCTTTAAAGATTAAAATTCCAGAATGAAGGGGCGGATATACCTCGAAAGCTTGAGTAAGGAACTGGGGTTTTTGTTTTCTTTAAAATTACCCTTACCCCAATTTATTAATACAAAATTAAAATGTAATCCTTTACATTAACCCAGCCGGTACCCCGATAGCGCGACATCGACGAAAGTAAAATGATCGCGCAAAAAAAAAATTGTTATTCCAGTCTTAAAACATAACCGTTTTAACAATTCTAAACTTTAGATTAAAACAGCATATTCTGTTTCCTAGTCGGTGCTAACAGGACCTACTCGGATTTAGCCATGCGATCACATTTTACACATGCATACCTTTTGGTACAACGCGAAAATATGAAACACAATAGTGGGAAAATTACTAGTGTAGCGATGAATTCTTGTCTTACAATTAGTTCTAGTTCAATCGTATTTTCAAGAGATGAGATAATTGTTTTACTTCGTGTGCAATGTTTGCCATATAGCGAGAAGAAACAGGCCGTGTAGCGATAAAACTGTAGATAATGCATTTTAATCCTTTCTTGTGTACATGTAGAATTTTGTTTACCTTCGTCGAGTCAGAACATCCGTTGTGGAAAGAACCTTCCTATCAGGGCAATAGTAAATTAACCCTTACAGAGACCCTGTCCGGATGGGCCATCTGTTCGCTATAACATCAGACGTGAATCGCCCAGGTCGGTAACAGACAATGCCTTTATCTGGCTCGAATGGCCCTACATATTGACTTCTTATCACTTAACAATTTTTCCTCCCGGAAAAACGAAATACAAAGGACGAATGGTCAAAATAAAAATTTATGGACGTTGCAACACATGCAACACAACAAATTCATCACTGTCATTAATCCTCAGATTAAATTAGAAGTATATAGAGGGAATCTGTTTATTCATCTCTTATAGAGTCATAATTTTTCCTCCGAGCTATGACTAAAAATAATTCAAAATGATAAGCAATAATTGACCATGAATTACTACCTCATAATCGTTCAATTGTTGACAGTTAAGAAAATTCGCATCTAATTCGGCGAGTTTAAAATTAACCGCTGATAAACTACTTATCTTTTATCAAATTAAAACATCCTTTTACGGTAATATTATTCACGACCACTGTTGTGTTTACGTCGAACTGAATGTAGTCGTCGGATAAGGACATTGAGATAATCTTTTGACTCTGATCTACTGGAGAATGATTCACAGGGCAAATTTTATCATCCTCTCCGAAAAAAGTTATCGTTCAATTGGCGAAAACGATCATTTCGATCATTTTTCAGTGTAATCTGCAAATTTAGGGTAATTTTATTTCCAACTGATCCTATCTTTTGATCATATGCTTATACAGGAAAACTCTCTAAAGTACCCACTGTTTTTCTCAAAAACTACTCAACCTATAAAAAAATGTAATCAGTAATTTTTGCAAATTAATCAAGTACATTCGAATTTTGAAAACTGACCAAAACCATTTGAACATCCGTACAGAAAAAGGTTATATATTTCAAATAATAACACGACAAATTAGATTTTGAAACAAAAACTTCATTGTTCTCTTTAAATCAAAAATTAATTTTTGTTTAGCTTCATGTATTTCGTTGATAACTCATTTCCGTCAAATTAACCCCTTTTTAAATTAATTTTTTTACAACAGATTAACGGTTTTTAATTTCAAATTAACCCTTTTTAACTTCACATTAACGGGTTTCAATTTTAAATTAACTCGTTTTAAGTTCGAATTAACCTTTTTAATTTCAAACTAACACTTGCATTGATACAAAAAAATTCATATCGAGGGATGTGGTTGTACAGCACCTTCAACTGATGATGAGCTGTAGGCTCGAAAAAACAACTTACTGTGAATAGGAACTATCTTTTTAAAAAGACTGAACAACACACTCACTCCACCATTTATCATTTCTATTTCTCAATATTTGCGATTTTTTAAAAATGTATTGTATACATGTAATTGGAATCTTAGAAGATCGTATGAAAATTAATTAGAATTAAAATTTGTATAAAATTAAATATAAAAAATGAAGGATTCGTCTTTCAATTTGGGAATATTTTTAAAACATAAAATCATCATAATAACTGGCTCTCAATAACTCACTAAAGTACCCTCTGGTTTCCCCAAAAACTACCCAATCTGGAAAAAATTTAAATACTACTTTTTTTTGCAAATTAAACAAGTCCACGCAATTTAATGAAAAATGGCGAAAACTGTTTGAAAATCTGTTCATAAAAGGCTAGATATTGCAAATAGCTTCTCAGTTGTTTTTAAGTTAAAAATTAACTTTTGTTTAGCTCCTTGTATGTGGTTTATATGAAGCTTTTCCAGCGCCAAATAAACCCCTTTTAACTAAATTTTATGGCTAGATAAACACTAGTTCAAGGCCAAAAAAAAAAAAAAATTTCATTTCAAATTAATCTTTTTTAACATATTAACCTTTTCTAAATTTCAAACTAACATTTTTTTGACATCAAATTATCTCTTTTTAACATCAAATTAACCCTTTTTACCTTCAAATTGGCTCTTGTTAATTTCAAATTAACAGTTTGAACATCATATGGACTCTCTTTAATTTCAAAGTTACCTGCTTCATCTTCCAATCGACCTTTTTTAATTTCATTGCAGTGTTAAAAATGTTAGATATTGCAAAAAATATTTTATTGTTGTTTTAAAACAACAGGATTTTTTTTTTTAATTAAAAAAAAACTTTACTGTTGTTTAAAAAACGAATTTTCGTGTAAGTTCTTATATTGTTGTTCTTTGTAGCTTTTCCGTCAAATTAACCTTTTTTTTAAATTTCATATTAACCCTTTTTAATTTCAGATTAACGGTTTTAAGTTTCAAATTAATATTTTTTAATTTTATAATAACCCTTTTTTACTTCAAATTAACGGTTTTTAATTTCATATTTTATCTTTTTTATTTGAAACTAACCCTTTTTTATTTTCAAACTAACCCTTTCTTTAAGGGTTTAAAAAAACATGAAATATAATTAAGCAAAATAAAATTCTCGCATATTTGGGAACAAATTTTAAAAATATAATATAATTGGGCTCTTAGAAGACCACTTATTATCATGCATGAATAACCATTCTTTGACTCATAGATCCAGGCTCCCATAAACGTATGTTATTCTTACTAAAATTGTTCCATAGTAACCTTACCAATTGTTTTATATTACAAAGCGAGCTATTTAGCTTATCACTATCGTATTTTAAAGAAGTTATTTTTAGATTTTTAAATAGGAAAAATAAATGACAGTTGAAATAATGACAGTTGCAGTAAGTGTGGCAAGAACATTGACTCATCGAACGGAAAAATTTGACGTTATCTTGTCGGTCTGTCGTTTGCCCGTGGACTTTCTCTATAGTCTAATTGAAAATGCTGAAGTGTCAGGTTAAACACGATTCAGGTATAAAAAGATCCATTCTTTCAACTAACTACACGAAAAATTAAAAATAATTTATTTTTTGTAAAGTATATATGTCTCCAATAATCTCAACTGCCTTGCAAATGGGATGGGATCTGATAGAGAAAAATTAAGACAAGCTTTACGTATATTAGGAGTTCCATCACGTACGGGAAAAGAAGAGAAAAAAATGAACGTACACGAAAACGTGAACTATAGCAGATTGAATATCAGAAAACCCATCCGGACACACCATTTACAGAGTATTGCAGAGGAACGACGCCGCAACCAATAACGTCCTAATTATACCTGAACAGGTAGTTATAGAATATAAAAATTAAACAGAAACAATCTCCACTTTCACTGAAGTGTACAAAAGGGAAGAACATGCGGACATACTCTGAAATGAAGTGGTGAACTTGCACGATATTACAGCCAAAGTTTATAATTGACCACAAAATTTTCGGAACGCTTAGCACACCAAATAAGAAGGTTTTCTACAAATTAAATTATTGTAAAATGATTAATTTTTATCTTCACTAGAACACAGAAAATGTAGTATAATTCATATACTCTCATTAAAATACAACAAACCCGTCGGTTAAATCGTGGAACATGGAGGAAATAGGAAAAAAAACAATAATATTGGACCGCGTGCCGATCGACCACATCAGGTTGACTCATGGGCATCTCCTTGCTAAAGAAAGACCACGAAGATGCTCTTTATGAGGCGCACGAGCACCTGTAAAGCACATATTATCAGAATAAAAAATAAATTAATTCATTTAAAATGATGTCCTTAATTTGATTGAATGTATTTATTAGCGTGAATGTTATCGTATATATAGGTGTTTGTGATGGAATATCGAGTACGAACAAACACAATAGTCTAGGCTATTTAGTTATATATATATGAACGTATTTATTTGCGTGAGCGGTTCTGTATGGAATACCGAGTACCCGTAGACCTGTTGAACCAATTATTTTAACTTAGGATAGTGAATGCGAGATTTTTAATGTGTGTGAATGTATTTATTGAAGGGAATAAGGGCATCAAAGTAAAAATCGTCACGCTGGGCTGCCAAACGGTTTGGCTGTACATAATTTTCGTGTTGTTGTATGGGTTGGGTTTGAGCACAATAGACCTATTCAGGTCGAGCGATGTTAACCTATGGGTTGGGTTTCGTTGTCAGCAGTATAACGTGAACTCTTGGGATCTGCCAAATTTAAGTTAGTTTAGGTTAGGTAATCATTTAAATATCACGAATATTTTAATTGAATTATATTTGAATCATGTGGAAAGGTTAAACATCAAAGATAGGGGTAATAAAACAATATTCAGCCGTCTCTCACTCTACAGATTCAGGATAATAAATACACTTACTCTCAATACGCTAGCGACAAAAAACAATCAGTATTATATGGTAAAACAATCCTGCTTCCTCCAAAAATCGGAACAGGAGACCCAGATTCTGCCGTGCTCAAGCATAGTTCTCATTCGGGTGCTTCATGCTCCTACACGCTCTCTGTATGGAGCTAAGTAAATGCACCCCTCAATCAGGTGGGAGACAGCTTGTACTTTCATTTTAAATTATTATTACTATTATCATCAAATCTTTTTTAAATGTATTATTGTATTCTCTCCCATTCGACATTGATAATGATCTTTTTGCATAAAAATATTAAAGTTTGATAGGTAAAATTGTAATAACAAGCCTAATTTTCTTTTGAGGTTGGGTAAGAATAAGGTATCTTGACACTGATACTGTTTATGGCGACGAGAGTACTTCCACCGAGCACTTAGTCATCAACTAAGCTCGACTCGAAATCAAGTTAAGTATACCCAGCGGAAAATAAAAATAAACATAAAACCAACCTTTGAGGAAACATGAGGATTACGGAAGATGGGGTAGCTTGCAGGACTGCGTTCGCCGCTTTTTCATTGGTTTTTCATGACAAGCTTAGTGGTGACTAACTCATGAAAGAGATTATGAATAAAATTTTAATGGCACTGGGTCCGGGGCTCAATTAGATTCTTGAAATTAGATGGCGCGGTTTGTAGTAAAAGAAGAAAACGCAGTTAAAGCCACCTGTAATCTAGTTTGAAAACAATTCCATGGATTGGCGTTTAAAATTTAACAGACTTACGTAGTTTCGAAACAATTACGTTGATACTTTTACTATAGAAAAAATAGCTTATGTTTTACTACCAAGGTGCAGTAACAACAGTCACCTTATTAAACATTCTGCATTCGATGTGTCCAGAAAGCAACAAAATCTTTTTTTTTGCCAGTTTCAGTCATTTTAGACTTCTTTTACAAAATATGTTTTAAATATCCCTTTATGAATATTATACCGAAGGAAAATACAAGAAATTATGCAATCGCTCGTCAGTTAAACACGAAGGGCAAAGAAATAGAGCATAAAATTGATTTAATTTATATACTAGCATTCGAATCACTCTCAACCTCTTTCACCGTTAATTGTAAGAGAGATGTTTGTAACTAAAATTAGCGAAATTTTTAAAATGAAACTAATCAAAATAAACGAATAACTTGTATGGCCCATTAGTAAAGAAACATCTCAGTTTGATGTAGAACGTCGAGTACAAAATGAAAGTTTGGGTGAATTTATATTAAAGTTAAATCAACAACCTATGTCTGTAGTTGAAAATGAATCCGAATTAACGGTTTAAAAATGCATTTTAATTAACTTGAACAGGCTTGATCACTCTGTATCTTCCAACTAATTACAAGTTTTTCCCTACTCAGTTAACCGTTAACGCGTCTAGAGCATTTGAAGTTTTTAAAGGCGCTTAAAACACAAATAAGCTGAGCTTCTCTGAATATTGGCCGACCGTTTCAAACGTTTGCTGTTGAAGATTCGGTGGCTGAATGTTTTTCCAACTACAGTAATCGTAATTGTTAGTCTTCCGTAGAATAACGAAAGTATATTCTTTTATAACGTTTATAAGACGTATAATATACATATATAAAACGTATCTTTCTCAAAAACTAAGATAATATTCTCCTAGGCACTGATGGTAATAAGTGTACTATTATTGTTCTACTTGATTTTTCCAATGCATTGGGTTCCGTAAATCATAATTTGCTTATTTGAAAACTGTCTCATCTTTTTGGTTTTTCTTCTACTGCTACTAATCTCATTTCCTCCGATCTGTCTGACAAAACTATGAGAGTTAAAACTCCAAATTTTATCTCATATTCTCTCTCAATTTCAGCTGATGTAACCCAAGGCTCTATTCTTGGACCGTTACTCTTTTCCATGTTTCTAAATGATTAGTTATTAGTTATTACATATTACAACATTAGTTATTAATTCCTCCCAATTTCAACTTTATGCGGATGACACTCAGCTTTACATTCATTGTCCTACAAGCAACATCACTGAACCTATCTCTCTGGTCAATCGTGATCTTCATTCTCTCAACCAATGGTCAAGTAATAACGGCATTCTTTTAAACCCTAACATATCCCAGTCTTTATTAATCTCCAATAAAGCCCAAATCTCCATTTGGGCGTTATTTTTAACCCCAAGCTTATATGGCATTACCATTTAAGTTCTATTATTAAAAAGATCTATTCAAGCCTTCATTCTCTTCGATGCCTCAGCTTTTTCACTCCACAGAAAACTAGAGTTTTCCTTATTAAATCCCTAATAATTCCCTTATTCCCACACTGAAGCGCTATTTTTTCGCTTCCTTCGATTCTCCTCTACTAATCGCCTTCAAATTGCTTATCATCACTGCGTAAGAAACTGTTATGATAGATAGTATATAGATATAGAGTTCTAAGATGATGATAAACCAAGAGATCATATTTTATGCTGTTTTAATGCCTTCAGCAACCTTCTAAACACTTATAAACTAAGAGTTTTATTATAAATATTTAAAATTAAATCCAATAAATGTCCTCAGTATCTCTTTTCCCTCATTGCTTAGCCAAACGCACCATACGAAAAAATCATCCCAAGCCTTCAACACTCTTCTAAACCCATTAGTTTTCGTGGTCCGATTGGCCAAATAACATCTTTCACTTAATTAATCTTTATGTAAGGTATTGGTAGAGATAAAAATGTCAGCGTCACGGGCGGGATTGAAGAATGACAAAAAGGAGGGAAAATTCGAAAGGTTGCGTTGATGTGGGAAGTTAGTGGATCGAAGTCACGATAGCTCAAGTGGTAGAGCAGCGGCGTATTTAGCCGAAGGTCGTGTGTTCAAATCCCGTTCGTGACGCTGACTTTTTTATCTCAACCAATACCTTACATTAAGATTAATTACTCTTCTAAACATTCACCCCATCCTTCAGAATTGCAGGGTCAAGATTATGAAATTTGCTTCCCCGGGAAGTACGTTCTACTTCCTCGATGGCTTGTTTCAGGTCGATAGCATCTGAGTTTTAAAAACGACATGAATCATCTCCTTTTCTTCCCTTTTTCTTTTCTTTTTCCCATTTCCTTTTTTTTCTCTTTCTACTTTTCTTTCATAATGTGGTTTCATCATTCGATTATATAGAATTAATGTTTAAAAATATATTATTGTCATTATTGTTTTGTATATTTTATTGTGTGTTTGATTATTATATTGCTGCTATTATTATTTATTATGTTTCTAAAACTTAATTTATTTCTAATATAAATAATGCATAAAGCCCTATTTTACCTTTAAAATAAATAAATAATTAAATTAAAATATGTAAACCACCGGGTTAGTTCAATGTTTTCTTTTTTTGTTCGAACTAAATTAACCATAGGAAATTTCCCGTTTTCAGTGGATGTCTGCATGTTGCCCTCTCGTACTTCCTTTTATAGGGTGTTAGAGTGATTAAAATATTATTTCTAATATTCCACAATATATGCTATAGATATCGGGTTAGTTCATTGTTTATTCATTCCAACTCAATTAACTGTCCGATTTTTCGCATATTCATTGAATGTCTATATGTTACTCTCGTGTTTTTCCTTTTATTGGGTAATATAGTAATTCAAATAATATTTGACAATTAATTAAGGTTTTTAGTTGAGATGAAAAAAAGTTAATGGCACGAGAGGGATTCGAACCCACGACCTTCGGCTAGATACGCCTCTGCTCTACCACCTGAGCTATCTCAACTAAAAACCTTAATTAATTGTAAAGTATTAATTGGTCAAGCGGACCACGAAAATAGTTAATTCTTATATTATGTTAATGTTTAGATACTGAGCTTCACCTAATTTTAATCTTATTATAAATGCAGTTTCTTGTTCTCAAGATATATTTCAACACTCATCGAATTAAAGTAAGAAAAAAAATTGTTTTTTTAATTTTGTTATTTTAAATTATACAATACGTTCTAACTGCATATTTTCTTAAAATAAATAGGCGTAGATGAGGACGATATAAACGTCGAAAGCTATGCAAAAACTTAAAGAAGTGTTCTGTTGTGACCTCACCGAAGATCCTGTTTTCCAAGCTGTTCATCAGCAGGTCGATAAATTATCTTATCTATAATTAGGAGCTTGTAAATACAATGAATGTATTAACAAATGTTAAAGAACTATTAATCTATGAATTAATACCTCCGTATAGATTGCATTTGTGTACTTTTAGTTAGTTATCATACTTAGTAAGATCAACTCGATAAGGGAAGAAAGGGCAGTTTCGCATTTATAAGGGTAAACAGTTGAGATATAGATCTGATGATGGCTGCATCCGGATCGGCACCGCAAAAGCCTTCATTAAACTCTTGGGAAACCGCTAACTTCTGGGCTGGTTGCTCAAAGCTTCGTAGATCCGGGTTTTAGAAGGCGGCCTACCTGGGCCCTCGCGGTCAACACTAATCCTAAGTAACTTTGCGATTCTCCATCAACAGGCGGAGGATGTTTGGATAATGGGCAACTTTGCGGCACGAGATGGTCGGAGAACTTTATGGACGAAGAGGCAAAAGTTACAACGGCGTACAATGAACGTGGTTGAATGGCTTGTCCTAAAAGTGTACGCATACACAGCAGGGTGCACACATTGTCTCTAATCTCTAATTAGTCAATCGTGATTTTTCTTTCCATAACAATGTGTTTTACTTACATTTTTTAAGAATGAATAAAACTTTGTCATCTCTCTCTCACCAATTCCTTTTCCCCCTCTCACACCCCCTATTTTCATCTCTCTCTCTCTCTCTCTCTCTCTCTCTCTCTCTCTCTCTCGCTCGCTCGCTCTCTCATTTCATATTTGTTTAGAACAGTTAGAACTCTTCCTATCGCACTCACATTATCTCTTCTATTTTGTATTATTCTCCTTTTCTCTTTCTTTCATTTTCTCCATTCTCTATTCTATCTCTTTCTATCTAGACACAATTTATATTCTATTTTATTTCCTTTTTGTTTCACCCTCTACTCTCTCTCTCTTTCTCTCTTTCATTCTCTCGTCCATCTTTTTCTATTTCTGTCACCCACACAATTTATAATCTATTTTATTTCCTTTCTGTCTCTTCTTCTACTCTCTCTCTCTCTCTCTCTCTCTCTCTCTCTCTCTCTCTCTCTCTTTTTTTT